>NC_135236.1:176307079-176610110 GCF_051348905.1 Ranitomeya variabilis | reverse complement strand
CGTCGCCATGCGTCCCCAATACAAGTCTATGGGGAAAAAACGTATCCTGCAAAAAAATTTGCAGGATGCGTTTTTTCTGAAAAAAGACGTTTTGAGACGGTTTGCAGTTAACGCTAGTGTGAAAGTAGCCTTAAGCTACCTTCACATTAAGTGACGCTGCAGCGATAGCGACAACGATGCCGATCGCTGCAGCGTCGCTGTTTGATCGCTGGAGAGCTGTCACACAGACCGCTCTCCAGCGACCAACGATGCCGAGGTCCCCGGGTAACCAGGGTAAACATCGGGTTACTAAGCGCAGGGCCGCGCTTAGTAACCCGATGTTTACCCTGGTTACCAGCGTAAAATGTAAAAAAACCAAACAGTACATACTTACATTCGCGTCCCCCGGCGTCCGCTTCCTGCACTGACTGAGCGCCGGCCCTAACAGCAGAGCGGTGACGTCACCGCTGTGCTGTACTTTCACTTTCACTTTACGGCGCTCAGTCAGTGTGGGAAGCGGACGCCGGGGGACGCGAAGGTGAGTATGTACTGTTTTTTTTTTTTTTTTTTTTTTTTACATTTTACACTGGTAACCAGGGTAAACATCGGGTTACTAAGCGCGGCCCTGCGCTTAGTAACCCGATGTTTACCCTGGTTACCAGTGTAAAACATCGCTGGTATCGTTGCTTTTGGTGTCAAACACAACGATACACGCCGATCTGACGACCAAATAAAGTTCTGAACTTTAATCAACGACCAGCGATATCACAGCAGGATCCTGATCGCTGCTGCGTGTCAAACACAACGATATCGCTGTCCAGGACACTGCAACGTCACGGATCGCTAGCGATATCGTTTAGTGTGAAGGTACCTTTAGTCTTACAGGCAAAACAATTGTTACAGGTTTGCCAGTATGTGCATTGGAGTGCTGAATGTATCTGCTCTAATGATGGAACTTGGTAATCATGTGTCACAGATTGGGGAAACCGATATCCAAATTGGATTTTGAATAGGGTAAGAAAAAGAAATAATTCAAAACAAAGTCTAATCCAATTTAAGCGCTCAGGAAAAGCTATAGCTGATAAGGCAGTTTTGCTAACTACTTCCAGCAGGGAATCTTCTCAGATTAAGAATATTGCAATGAAGCATCTACCAGTTCTGTAAAGAGCGTACTCATTGCAAAGGATTCTGTTGGGGCTGTTAATTTTCCATAAGGAAAACTCCTGCATTAGCAAATATATTTTCTCCAAGCCTGGAAGTGACAAAATGCAGTACAGACACTTGGCTTCTTTTACATTCAGGTTTACAGAATAAGCAGCTTGTAAACTTGAGCAGTCGTTCATTGGCTGTAGCCAGTACGCTTCAACGTGCCATGTCACAGCTGGGGAAATCGCTGTCGACATCGCTGCAATGGCACCGCTGCAGGAGGGGAAATATATATATATATACTGTTAAAAAGCGACGCTGAGTAATAAGGGCTCTAAACTGCTGCTGTTTAAAAGGCATATAGGCGTTCGTTCAGCGGTTAATATATGCAATATTAAACAATCATTTACCATCAAGGTCATTATGGGATAGGGGCATCTACCTCCTTGCAGTTTGACACTGATTAAGAAGAAGAACCATTATATTTTGCTGGAATTTGCTATATCATAAATTGGTATATATGCATTTCCATGCATCGCATGAAGTTTTTAACAGTGCTGGAATCAATGGATTTTTAGCAAGGTTATGGTTTAACTAGTGTTATCTTTACTTTTACCATGAAGTTGGGGTAATGGCACAAATTAGGCAGGTGCATTCAATACTATCATATGGAGGGGAAAAAAACAAAACTTGTGGCATTTTTATGATTAAATAATGCGGAAAATTAGTGTAGGCTGTATTTGTGCAAACTATGAAAAACTGTAGAAAAAAAAAATGAGACAAAACCAGCTCACCTACTAGGCATTTGTTGTGGGGAAGCCCGGATGACGTGCAGTCTTCACGTGAGGCAATAGAACAAATAGAGGAGAAAATCCAGCTTCCAAAAATATCAAAATTTATTAAAGATAAAATCCAAAGTCCAAAAACATGGTTCACAGGAGAAGAAATAGCTTTGAAAAGGGCAGCTTTGAAAAAGAACTTATTGTTCGAAACATGTAGCTTGCTGCTATTTCTTCTCCTGTGAACCATGTTTTTGGACTTTGGATTTTATCTTTAATAAATTTTGATATTTTTGGAAGCTGGATTTTCTCCTCTATTTGTTCTATGAAAAACTGTGCTTTTAAAAGAGTAACACAGACAAGTTTAACACCTGGATTTAGTCCATTTTGTGTCCTTTTGTTCTGTCTATTAAACAGGCCCCCGGGAGACTCGTCCGAGATTTGGGTCAAAGTTGAGCATTCTGTGATATCCTTCGCATGGATAGTGATTTTCCAAACAAACCAACACATTGGACTTGGCCAGTTTGACTTTTTTGTGGGAAATTATCACTTAAACCCTACATGGAGGAGCAGTAGTCTGCTCTTTTGGATCAGGCACATGATACTTTAGGAGTTGGGCTACCAGGGTTATGTGGGGACAGCACTTGTACTAGAAAATTGTTTGTGTAAATGCAACCTTTATGTCTGTAGTTTCTAGGTGGATATGTCAAATGGTTATAAGAGAGTGAAAACAAATCCATGACATGAGTGAATGTCTGTTCCTGGCAATTATCATAGTGGGTCAGTTTATTTCTCTATGTGAACGTCTACCCAATAATTGCCATGAGGTCCTGCCATAAAAATGCATACTTTCCCCAGGATGGCGGGAGAAACTATTGTGTTTTTTTTTTGTTTCTGTACTTTATGTATTATAGCTGCCCCTAAAGATGTTGCTTTGCAGCACTGGGGTCATGGGTTCAAATTCCATACCACCTTTCCACCCCTCAAGGACAATATCTGGATTGAGTTTGCATGTTCTCCCCTTGTCTGTAGGTTTCCTCTGGGTACACTGCTTATCTCCAGTACTGTACTCTAAAGATGTTCTCATAGGGATTGTGTAAAGCGCTGCAGAATGTTGGTGCTATATAAGCAAATGTAATAAAGCAAATAGATACGTGTTTTTTTTTTTTTTTCTGTTTTATATTTCTTTGGCACTGCAATGGAGGTTATGCTCTAATAATAATAATTTTATTTGTATAGCGCCAACATATTCTGCAGCACCTTACATTTCAGAGGGGACTTGTACAGACATTAAGACATTGCAGCATAACAATAATCACATAAATCAACAGATACAGGAGGAGTGGGGTCTCTGCTCACAAGCTTACAATCAGAGGAAATAGGAGAGACACAAAAGGTGGATGGTAACAATTGTTTTCATTGTACGGACCAGCCATCAATGTAATAGGGTGTTCATATAAAGCTGCATGAACCGGTAACCAACCAGTATATGTAAAAGTACAAACACAGAGGCTGTTAAATGCATAAATGGTGTAAGAACAGATGATACGAGGGTCCTGGTTTTGAAGAAAACTTTGAATGGGCAGCACAGGGATAGTTAAATATGTTGAGGCGGTTGGCCAGTCTGAAGAAATGTGGTATTAGGGCACGCTTAAAACTGTGGGTATTGGTGATTAATCGAATTGTTCTGGGTAGTGCATTCCAAAGAATTAGCGCATCATATTAGAAGTTTTGGAGACGAGAGTGGGAGGTTCGGATTGTTGAGGATGTTAATCTTGTGTCATTTGCAGAAAGTACAGAATGGGTAGGGTGGTAGACTGAGACGAGGGAGGAGATGCAGGGTGGTGCTGAGCCATGGAGTGCTTTGTGGGTGAGAGTGATAAGTTTATACTGAACTCTGGAGTGGATGGGTTACCAGTGTAATGACTGGCACAAGGTAGAGGCATCAGTGTAACGGTTGGTGAGGAATATGATCCTGGTTGCAGCATTCAGGATAGATTGGAGAGGGGAGAGTTTGGTAAGAGGGAGGCCGATTAGTAGAGAGTTACAACAGTTCAGATGATAATGAATAAGAGAAACAGTAAGGCCGGCCTCACACTCAGCGTATGTAAATACGGTCCGTTTTTTACGGCCGTAATACGCAGAAAAGTCCCCAAAATAGTGATCCGTATGTCATCCGTAGGCAGGGTGTGTCAGCGTATTTTGCTCATGGCATCCTCCTTATGGCATCCGTACTGCGATATTTTCTCGCAGGCTTGCAAAACCGACATCTAATGGATTTATGTGCTCAAATGTTCGTTAAAACATATATACAGTGTGTGTGTGTGTGTGTGTGTATGTATGTATGTGTGTGTGTATATATGTGTGTATATATATATATATATACATACATACATACATACATACATACATACATACATACATACATACATACATACATACATACATACACTCACCGGCCACTTTATTAGGTACACCATGCTAGTAACGGGTTGGACCCCCTTTTGCCTTCAGAACTGCCTCAATTCTTCGTGGCATAGATTCAACAAGGTGCTGGAAGCATTCCTCAGAGATTTTGGTCCATATTGACATGATGGCATCACACAGTTGCCGCAGATTTGTCGGCTGCACATCCCAAAGATGCTCCATACAAGGCAGGATGGATCCATGCTTTCATGTTGTTTACGCCAAATTCTGACCCTACCATCCGAATGTCGCAGCAGAAATCGAGACTCATCAGACCAAGCAACGTTTTTCCAATCTTCTACTGTCCAATTTCGATGAGCTTGTACAAATTGTAGCCTCAGTTTCCTGTTCTTAGCTGAAAGGAGTGGTACCCGGTGTGGTCTTCTGCTGCTGTAGCCCATCTGCCTCAAAGTTCGACACACTGTGCGTTCAGAGATGCTCTTAGGCCTACCTTGGTTGTAACGGGTGGCGATTTGAGTCACTGTTGCCTTTCTATCAGCTCGAACCAGTCTGCCCATTCTCCTCTGACCTCTGGCATCAACAAGGCATTTCCGCCCACAGAACTGCCGCTCACTGGATTTTTTTTCTTTTTCGGACCATTCTCTGTAAACCCTAGAGATGGTTGTGCATGAAAATCCCAGCAGATCAGCAGTTTCTGAAATACTCAGACCAGCCCTTCTGGCACCAACAACCATGCCACGTTCAAAGGCACTCAAATCACCTTTCTTCCCCATACTGATGCTCGGTTTGAACTGCAGGAGATTGTCTTGACCATGTCTACATGCCTAAATGCACTGAGTTGCCGCCATGTGATTGGCTGATTAGAAATTAAGTGTTAACAAGAAGTTGGACAGGTGTACCTAATAAAGTGGCCAGTGAGTGTGTGTATATGTGTATGTATGTGTATATATATATATATATATATATATATATATATATATATACACACACACACACACACACACACACACACACACACACACACACACACACACACACACACACACACACACACTTATATATATATAATATATATATATATATATATGTGTGGGTGCGTCTTATGGTAGGGATGTAGCATGTGGGGAGGGGGGCAGCAGCGAGTGGGATCGCACTGTTATCCCACTTCAGGAGGCAGAAAAATGTCCCCACTGCCGGGAATCAGCACTGGGGAAACCATGTGGTCCCGATGATTAAGTGCAGTGAATATTCATTAGCTACTCCCCGCCCACCTATCAGCTGAGCGGTGAGGGAGCAGCAAATGAATGCTGCACTTAAGCAGGGACACACATGGTTTCCTCAGCGCTGATTCCTACAGCAGCTGGGGAGATCCATGTGTCTGGGGGAGGAGGAGGCAGCAGCAGCAGGGTCCCAGGGAGAGGAGATGGCTGCGTACCTTCCTGGGCTGGAGCTGAGTGCTGTGCAGTGTGCACAAGGAGGACCTGTGATGATGTCAGAAGTGGGCGGGCTGGAGCATCACATGGCAGCACAGAGCCCTCCCTCTTCTTGACATCATCACAGGTCCTTCAGACTCCAACACTAGAATCTGCTGGCTTCCATTACCTGTGCTATGGAAAGGCAACAAGAGGGAGGGCTCTGTGTGTGCAGTCATGGGATGCTTTTACCTCACCACAGGCTGGCTGCCACAATTAAGAGGTTAGTCTTTCCAAAACACAATAAAGCACTCTGCCACTCCTTTAGTGAACTATAACTCCCAGCATGTCATAGGATCTGCAGGACATGCTGGGAGTTATAGTTCTCCCATGGGATTTTAAAGCAGCACTCCAGTGTTATTTTGCAGTGCTGGAGTGGTGCTTTCAATATAAGCCCTGTGCCCCCATTCTTATACTCACCCTCCAGCATCTTCATATAGTACTTCACAGACACCACACTGGTTCCGCAGCTTCCAACATAATAACATACTATTATATATAATAACACCACATATAATAGTATGTTATTAAATATTTTACCACATTTTTTTGCTTCAAATATTTTTTTCCCTATTTTCCACCTCTAAAACCTGGGTGCGCCTTATAGTCCAGTGCGCCTTATAGTCCAGTGCGTCTTATAGTCCGAAAAATACGGTATATTTAATTCAGCGCGATATATGTGAAAAGCCGGTAATTCAATTGCCGGCTTTTCATTTCTCCTTCCCAAACCCGACATGATATGAGACATGGTTTACATACAGTAAACCATCTCATATCCCCTTTTTTTTTTGCATATTCCACACTACTAATGTTAGTAGTGTGTATGTGCAAAATTTGGGCACTGTAGCTTGTAAAATAAAGGGTTACATCGTGGAAAAAATTGGCGTGGGCTCCCGCGCAATTTTCTCCGCCAGAGTGGTAAAGCCAGTGACTGAGGGCAGATATTAATAGCCTAGAGAGGGTCCATGGTTATTGCCTCCCCCCCCTGGCTACAAACATCTGCCCCCAGCCACCCCAGAAAAGGCACATCTGGAAGATGCACCTATTCTGGCACTTGGCCACTCTCTTCCCACTCCCGTGTAGCGGTGGGATATGGGGTAATGAAGGGTTAATGTCACCTTGCTATTGTAAGGTGACATTAAGCCAGATTAATAATGGAGAGGCGTCAATTATGACACCTATCCATTAGTACGAAATGGTTAATAAAACACACACACATAATTTACAAGTATTTTTAATGAAATAAAGACACATGTTGTTGTAATATTTTATTAGACTCTTAACCCACCTGAAGACCATCATCCTGAAACAAAGTTAAAAAAACAAACAACAATATTCCATACCTTCCGTCGTTATGTCCCACGATGTAAATCCATCTGAAGGGGTTAAATCATTTTACAGCCAGGAGCTGTGCTAAAACACTCGCTCCTGCCTGTAAAACCCCGGGTACTGAATGGAAAGCAGTTTGATCTGTAGTTACCTTGAGTCGCGGTGATGCGCCCTCTGCTGGATGTCCTCATATGAACTCGAGCGTGGGAACTTTTCCAAGGCTCCAGTTCATGAGGACATCCAGCAGAGGGCGCATCACCGCAACTCAAGGTAACTACAGATCACCCTGCTTTCCATTCAGTACCCGGGGTTTTACAGGCAGGAGCGAGTGCTTTAGCACAGCTCCTGGCTGTAAAATGATTTAACACCTTCAGATGGATTTATTTCGTGGGACTTGACTGATCATCGGAAGGTATGAGATATTGTTGATTTGTTATTTTTACTTTTTCACAGAACGAGGGTCTTCAGCTGGATTAAGAGAATAATAAAATATTACAACAACCTGTGTCTTTATTTCATTAAAGGACTTTGTAATAATGTGTGTGTGTGTTTTATTAACCATTTCGTACTATTAGATTAATAATGGATAGGTGTCATAATTGACGCCTCTCCATTATTAATCTAGCTTAATGTCACCTTACAATAGCAAGGTGACATTAACCCTTCATTACCCCATATCCCACCGCTACACGGGAGTGGGAAGAGAGTGGCCAAGTGCCAGAATAGGCGCATCTTCCAGATGTGCCTTTTCTGGGGTGGCTGGGGGCAGATGTTTGTAGCCGGGGGGGGGCCAATAACCATGGACCCTCTCTAGGCTATTAAAGGGAACCTGTCACCACGTTTTTGGAAGATGGGATAAAAATAGCGTTAAATAGGGGCAGAGGTGGGCGTTACATTAGTGTGTTTGTTATGCGTTTATTACCCACCTAAGTTGCCGAAATACCTTTGCAAAGTCTCCGTTTTCGCCTGTCAATCAGGCTGGTCTGGTCAAAAGGGCGTGTTGTCTTCCCCCAGATTTTGCGTAGTTTCCGTTGGTGGCGTAGTGGTGTGCGCATGCCCAAGGTCCCGAATCCTCTGCCAGGGGATTTAAAAGAGCGCGCTGTTCGTTATTTCATTGGTGATCGGTGGGCGCGGCCATCTTCCTTTGGCCGCGCATGCGCAGAAGCGGCGCTCTGCTGGCCGCGGCTTCAGGAAAATGGCCGCGGGATGCCGCGCGTGCGCAGATGGATATCGCGGCGGCCATTTTCCTGAAGCCGCGGCCAGCAGAGCGCCGCTTCTGCGCACGCGCGGCCAAAGGAAGATGGCCGCGCCCACCGATCACCAATGAAATAACGAACAGCGCGCTCTTTTAAATCCCCTGGCAGAGGATTCGGGACCTTGGGCATGCGCACACCACTACGCCACCAACGGAAAACTACGCAAAATCTGGGGGAAGACAACACGCCCTTTTGACCAGACCAGCCTGATTGACAGGCGAAAACGGAGACTTTGCAAAGGTATTTCGGCAACTTAGGTGGGTAATAAACGCATAACAAACACACTAATGTAACGCCCACCTCTGCCCCTATTTAACGCTATTTTTATCCCATCTTCCAAAAACGTGGTGACAGGTTCCCTTTAATATCTGCCCTCAGTCACTGGCTTTACCACTCTGGCGGAGAAAATTGTGCGGGAGCCCACGCCAATTTTTTCCTCCATTTAACCCTTTATTTTAGCAGCTACAGCGCCAAAATTTTGCACATACACACTACTAACATTAGTAGTGTGGAATATGCAAAAAAAAGGGATAGGAGATGGTTTACTGTATGTAAACCATGTCTCATATCCTGTCGGGTTTGGGAAAGAGAAATGAAAAGCTGGCAATTGAATTACCGGCTTTTCTCTCTAACACCGGTGCGTATTTCTCGCAGGTCACACTGCTGGTCCGTGTGTAATCCGTATTTTTCTCGCCTCCATAGACTTTCATTGGCGCTTTTTTTTTTTTTTTTTTTTTTAGCGCGATACGGTGACAAACGCAGCATGCTGCGATTTTGTACGGCCGTACAAGACCGTATAATACGGATCAGTAAAATACGGCTGATAGGAGCTGGGACATAGGGAATCATTGGGCCGTGTGTTATGCGTATTTTACGGACATAGTTTATGCGCTCATACGTCCGTAAAACTCGCTAGTGTGAGGCCGGCCTAAGAGTTTTTGCAGAGTTGAATGAAAGATCTGCATAAAGTATGGCCCCACAACAGAGGGCATTTTGCTGGGAAGTAATGGTAGAACCGCACACTGAAATGGCAATGTTGGGCGTAGGTAGGTTAGCAGAGGGAGGAAACAGAGTTCAGTTTTTGACAGGTTCAACCTCAGATAAGGTCTCTCTCTCTCTCTCTCTCTCTCTCTCTCTCTCTCTCTCTCTCTCTCTCTCTCTCTCTCTCTCTCTCTCTCTCTCTCTCTCTCTCTCTCTCTCTCTCTCTCTCTCTCTCTCTCTCTCTCGTCCAATAGGGGCAGCAGACAAGGAGAGGGGGGGGCCTAGGACTGACCCACGAGGAACCCTGACAGTAAGAGGAGGAGGAGCCAGCGAGAGGTAGGAGGAGAACCAGAAGGAAATGGTGTGGTTGAGGCCTATGGAGCAGAGCATAGTGAGGAGCTGGTGATCAGTGTCGAATGCTGCAGAGAGTTTCAATAGAAACAGCATGGAGTAGTGACCATTAGATTTAGATTTTGCTGTTAATAGATCATTAGAGACTTTAGGGAGGGCAGTTTCCGTAGAGTGTAAAGAGCGGAAACCGGATTGTAAGAGGGTCAAGAAGAGTGGTCTGCGAGATAGCGGATTAGATGGGAGCGGACCAAGCGTTCCAGGAATTTAGAGATGAATGTAAGATTAGACACACATTTATAGTATAACAGCACCGATTTGGTCAAGAGATTATTTTTTTTAAGTAATGGATGTATGTTGGCATGTTCGAAGGAGAGGTTAAATATTATTGTTAGGTGAGTGATGACAGCTGGGGAAATGGACTGGAGGAGATGTGAGGAAATGGGGTCACTCGTACAAGTAGTAGGGCGAGAACATAAAAGACTATGTGTATGCCCTACTTTTATTAAAAGGGTTTTCCATTTCTAGAAAAATGGACCCCCAAAACAATTCCTCTAATGTAAAATGACAGACAGATGGTTCTTGTCCTCACAGCAGCTGCTCTGGTCTTTTGTAACGTCACTGCTGGTGCCAAAACACATTAACCACTCTAAAAAGTGTGAAACCTCTTTAATTTAAATCGGAGTAGCACCGAACATGATCCTTCTGTTCAACCAAATAAACTTGTAAAGTAGAGCACAGAGCGGGATTAGGTGGGTAATTTACTACATAATATCACAATTGGAAGTGGACAAGCTGTGTAGCCACTTTTAATTGGAAGTCTGCGCACCGCTGTGAGGAGCAGATTTCATTTTTTTTTTTTTTTTTTTTATTGTCTTTTTTAATGTTCAAGGCTGATAAGTTACATTTTATCTGCACAAAGCTCCACTGACAGAGAAATACCACAGAGAGTCTATTAGAGGCTTACGATAAGCAAATGCACATGTGGAGTTCAATTTATTTCTATAGGAAAAGTCTGGTTAAATCCTGCAAGTTTTCATAAATTCTACAGAATTTTTTTTTTTTGTTCTCATATTAAAATAAGGCCGCAAAGTGTCCAGTTATTCCAAAACACCGAGGCTGCCAGACAAATTATTGGCAGCACAATCAGTGTGCTATGCCTGCTACATGTTAATGTTCTCATCTGTTTATTTTTTTTATATTTTGAGGATCTGGAGCTGCTCGAGTCTTGCAGCAGAGCAAATTGCTTCAGATTTCTATGTATATGGTTATTAATATGTAATGTATTTCTATGGAGGATTCTTCTTCCATTATTTATCGCAGTAGGATTTTGTCACAATATTTACTTTGTTTTTTCCTTTCTGCTTATAGAACCCACTTTGGTCTTAAGTTCCGGGCTGGAGAGTCTTCTGTGGCATAAAGAGGATATATTTATTTTTTCTTAATTTTTTACTTTACTTTGCATTTGATATTTTGCTTTTGGACCTCATGATCCTCAGGACTCAACGAAGTTCGTGCACAAGGGAAGCAGATTGTGTGGAATCGAGAATCTGATCTGGCTTCATTCGAAGACTGCTTTGCATTTTTTCCGGAGCACAGAGCTTTGTCATGGATCTGAGGCCTACTGTTTTCTTTCTGTTCTGGACTTCCCTGTCATTACAATTAAAAGACTTGACTGGACATAAAATCTATACAAACACATGGGCGGTCCACGTGCCAGGGGGTTCTGCAGCGGCTGACCGGATAGCTAACAAACATGGCTTCATTAATCATGGCCAGGTAAGTAACTCTGCGAAAATGGACATATGTATACTGTACACATGCCTGCTCAGAAAATAGACAAATTATAGCCAGAAATTCCTTCTTCTCGTCAGCCTTGAGTAACATTACTACTGAATTATGGTTTTATCGTGTGCTTGTTCCCTGCTGCACTATATTCCATTAAATATTATTGAAATGAATGTCCATTTAGAAAGATAATAAAAATGAAACATTTTAAATTGGTTATAACTGTGAATACAACTTAGTAATAAATTTACATCTCCAATGGTGCCCGAACTGTTATCATAGTGATCCTAAGGGTATGTTCACACCTAGCGATTTTTGCTGCTGTTTTTTAATATGCAAATTTTAAGCTGCATTTTACAGTACCAGCAAAAGCTTTGGGATTTCGGAAATCTCATGCGCACTTTTTTTTTCTGACTTATTTGTGAAACTTCTGCATTTTTGCAGTCTGCAGCATGTCACTACTTTCAGCCTTGTTTGTTTTTTTTTTGTAGCATTTTTTTTTCGCCAATAGAAGGCAATAAGTAAATGCAAAAAAATGCAAGTATCAAGTTTAGCTGTGCTTTTGGTGCAAACTCCGAAGGAAGTTGCATCATGTTTTGGGGGGGCACTAAACTTTCTCAACATGCGCAGGAGACAATAAAAACGCATCAAAAACCTATTTTTTTTGTAAGCCGCTTCTTTACTGCTCAGAGAGCAGGTTTTGCCTGCAGTAAAAAATGCAGTGTTTGAATATATCCTTAGGTCTACTTGTGGTTTCTGTTCAACACAGGGGAGTGTTTCCTATATTGGGATGTCATCAGGGCTGTATGTAGCGGAGGGGGCTGGTTCACTATTGAAATCAGCCGCTCAGCCATCCTTTTTCATACACCGTATTGGTCACTTGCTGATCTACTTTCTCTGAGGTTGTAAGAAATGGCACTCCCAAAACTACTCTGAAGATCCAGGCATTCTTATAAAAAAGTACAGCTTACAAACATATAATTGTATTTCTGACTTGTCTAAAGACCCTTTTTACCTCCTGTCATGGGCATGCGTTAGTTGAGGAAATGGCTGCATGTACTGTCTGTACCAAGCATGTCTGCTCATGTAAGAGAAATTCAGCTTTTCCTATTGCACACTACATTGTGTGACAGTAACCAAATCTATGAAGGCTGCATCTCTAGAGACAGATAACAATGTGAGTTATTGGGTAAAGAGTCTCAAAAGGGGATATATTAAAGGGGTGGTCTAGGCTTAGAATGACTGCAGACTGTCATCCCATGTGGTGTGCACACTGTCCGTATTCTCTGGGTATTGTCGGTGTGCAGTCACATGCCTTCTAAACGTGCTCATCCTCTCTTAATAGAAGTGCACTGAGAGGCCTATCACGTTTAATTGGAATGTGAGCAGAAGTATGCAAATCGCTTACATGTGGTCTTGTGAACGCTTACACCAAGAATACCGCAGAATCCTGGCCGCATGCTGTCAAGATCCGGAAATCTGCAGTCATACAGTGACTGCAGACATTCATGCCAAGTCTGAACAACCCCTTCACGACATGCGCCATACATGTACTGCACATGTCGTGTCTTCCCTTTTTGATGTGGGCTCTGGTGCTGAGCCCACATCTTTCCTGGCACATGTCAGCTGTTTTGAACAGCTGACATGTGCCTCTAACAGCCATGGGTGGAATCACGATCCACCACTGCTATTAAGCAGTCAAATGCCGCTGTCAATCTTTGACAGCGGCATTTAACTCGCGCTTCACGGAAGCGCGCCGGAAATCCTTCCCATTGGTGACCCCGTCACGTGATCGCGGGTCACTGATGGGTTGGCATGACAACCAGAGTTCTCCAGCAGACCTCTATGGTTGTCATAGTCAGATTGGCTGCCTGGTGGTCGGCGCTCATAGCAAGTGAGCATTTTTGCTACACACTGGCGATCTGATCCTCACCTCCTGTGTGTAGCAAAGGCAGTCGGACAACTGCAGCTTCTAGTCTCCAGCATGCAAAAAGTAAAAAAAATAAATAAATCAAACACACATTTGGTATCGCCTCATTCAGAATCGCCCGATCCATCAAGCTATAAAAATAATCTGGTCCGTAAACAGCATAGTGAAAAAGTCAAAGCCTCAGAATTGTGTTTTTTTTTTTGGGTCACCGCAACATTGAATTAAAATGAAATTAAGGGCGATCAAAAAATCCCATATACCAAAATGGTATAATAAAAAAAAAAAAAAAAATTTGCAGAAGATTTTTAAACAGACTATGACATTTTTTTCACCACTTAGACACAGAACATGTATAGGTTCTTTTTTATGAACTTGTAATGACCTGGAGAATCATGATGACAGGTCAGTTTTAGCATTTGGTGAACATGGTAAAATAAAATCCCAAAAACTGTTGTTGAATTGCACTTTTTTTTTTTTTTTTTTTTTAGCAATTTCGCCGCACTTGGAATTTTTTTCCCGTTTTTGAGTACATGATATGGTAAAACCAATCATGTCGTTCAAAAGTACAAGTCGTCCTGCAAAAAACAAGTCCTCACATGGCCATATTGACGGGAAAAAAAAAAGTTACGGCTCTGGGAAGGAGGGGAGTGAAAAACAAATGCAAAAGCGAAAAAGGCCTCAGTCATGAAGGTGTTAAGACACTGCATAAACTGTAAGTTTCTTACAGTATGATAATACAGTGCTGCATTGACTTGCCAATATGTAGCGTCTTTGTATATTACATGCCTGGCTACTTGGGTATAGACCAGGCTCGGGAGCTGAGCCCACTCCATACAATGCATTTTTTACAGCGTCAATCAGAGCTAGCTCCAGTTTGCTACTGTTAAACCATTTAGATGCTGATGATACCTGACAGCATCATTTAATTGGCGAGATCATGTGACTGACTGTTCCCTTGCCCACCATCCCCTGCCACGTGCGGTGATGATGAGTTACGAAGGCAGGGGATGGCAATACTGATTTTTTGCAGTATGTGGTACAAACAATCACACAATTGCAGGTTCTACACCCCGAAGTGTTCTGATGCATAAAATGTATATATTAATGGGAAAAAAATGTACGTGTTTGGTACCACCAGAGCTGTACTGACATGCAGAATCAAGTTGTAAAGTGATTACAGTATCTATTTTGTGGTTAAAAAAATAAATAAAGGCAAAAAAACAAACAAATCAGATTTTTTTTTTTTCACTTCTGCCGTAGTAGGTTTTTTCGGCCCATCTTTCAGTATATTATAGTAGGTTATGTATTCATGTGAACACTATTATAGTAGGTTATGTATTAATGTGAACACTACAGCTCTCTCCACAAAGGACGAGTCTTCATAAATTTATGTCGATTAAAAAATTTTTTTTTAACTCTTGAAAAATTAGTAGGGGGCAACAAACACTATATTAAAAAAAAAAAAAAAAAAAAAAAGTGCACCGTTATAAAAGGGCTGGGTCCCCCCTTCCCCCCACCTCTACCCTACTGGATACACCTAAATAAAATGGTTGGTGATATCAACTTCCTGTTTGTGGCCCATTAGTATATGGGAGGGGGAAAACTTTTCAAGATGGGTGGTGACCATGGCAGCCATTTTGAAGTCGGCCATTTTGGATCCAACTTTATTTTTTCAATGGGAAGATGGTCATGTGACACATCTAACTTATTTCACATGAAAAACAATGGTGTGCTTGGTTTTAACGTAACTCTATTCTTTCATGAGTTATTTACAAGTTTATGGCCACTTATAAAATGTGTTCAAAGTGCTGCCCATTGTGTTGGATTGTCAATGCGACCCTCTTCTCCAACTCTTGACACACTGATAGCAACACCGCAGGAGAAATGCTAGCACAGGCTTCCAGTATCCGTTGTTTCAGATGCTGCATATCTCGTAGCTTCACAGCATAGACAATTCTCTCCAGATGACCCCAAAGATAAAAGATCCTACATGAACAGTTTCCTAGAAAATGGATTGGTCGTCGTGGGCCAGTTGAATGGCCACCAAGGTCTCCCGATCTGACCCCCTTAGACTTTTATCATGAAAGAATAAAGTTACGTTAAAACCAAGCACACCATTGTTTTTCTTGTGAAATTCTCAATAAGTTTGATGTCACATGACCCTCTTCCCATTGGGAAAAAATAAAGTTGGATCCAAAATAGCCGCCATGGTCACCAGCCATCTTGAAAAGTTTTCCCCCTCCCATATACTAATCAACTACCCGTTTGTGGCACATATCACCAACCATTTCCATTTTATTTGGGTATATCCATATTATCCTGTAGTTAGTGATGTAACACTACACATGCCTGGTGTCTGTTCGGCAGAGCAAGTGGGTGAGGTGCGATTTGATATTGGAATGTTCTTACCTGAGGACTAAGGGGCTGATGGAATTCGGCTACAGACAGTTGTGTAACTTAGTGAATAGTTTGCATTACTTATTTTCTGAGAACCTATGTTATAGTCCAGAACCGGATTCAGCTTTCTGCTGGCGTCAGATCTGAAATCTCCCAGCATTCTTTGCAAATTCACTGCTGTGCTTGCTCTGTTGATTTGTATTGTGGGAAATGTCCATTTTTGCACAAGATGTTCTACATTAGTCTGATTTTGGAAAAATGCATTCTATGAGCCCAGCTAAGCTGATAGGTGTGATGCCAAGCTTGTTATCTGCTTCTGATAACAACCAGAACAAGTGTTTGAAAAGGGGAATATCCAAGATTTTTAAAAAAATGGACTATCCACTGGAAATGTGTAACTGACCCTTTCTTGCTGACCAGGAAACCGTGATACCTATGATTTCACTTACTGGGCCGCTTACTGCAGTTTTGATAAAATCCCTGTTTTCTATGCTGCGGTTGTACCAGTTCTCTGAATTACCACATCCACTCAAGTAATTAGCAACTTCCTGCCTATGCACAGTGTATGCAGAAAACTGACAATCAGTGGTGGGGACGGTGTTATACACAGTTCATGAATATAGAGGACTACATCACCACGGATTTACTAGCCCTCTAGTGATATCTCCTGCTGATTAAAGCTGTGATTTTATCAAAGCCACAGCATGCAGCCCAGTAAGTAATACATCATTGGAATCCAGATCTCTGCTTCTTCATTATGGTGCTCTCAGATTACGTGGCAAAAATCCGGTGACAGATTCCCTTTTAATTAATTTGATGTATCTTACAACTGACGTTGCACCTCTACCAGAACTGTTATTCCCCCAAGGGGCTGGTGTATATTTGTAGTTTAATTCTTTTAAGTCTGAACTTCCTGCTCAAGGTCAGAGAAACCAAGGAAAGACCTGCCCAAAAGCTACCCTGAAGCACAAACACGTTCCTCATCATAGAGACACTGTGTGTGCTTCGGGGCGGCCTGTGGTCTGCTCTTTCCTTGGTTTCTCTGGCTTAGAGCAGGAAGATAAGACTCAGTCTACAGTCCTTCCCCAGACCACAAGCATATAATTTCCTGTAAACTTCTAACAATGGTTACACAAGAACCACAAGACCGATTTCTTCACCCCAGGTATAATTTGAATCTGTATAACAGCGGCAACCTGACTCTGTAGTTTACTTAGCAAAATCCTGCTGACAGGTTTGCTTTAAGTATAACAGGACCTAAAGGGGTACAGAAGTGTAATGCAGAAAAATTTGAAAAAAGTTTCACCCCCAAGGCTGTGTGCACACGTCGCTTTTTTTCAAGTTTTTTTTCACTATAAAAACGCTATAAAACCGCGAAAAAAACACTCAAAAACAGTCACATTAAGCATCCTATTTAATAGAATGCAATCCGCATTTTTTGTGCACATGCTGCGTTGTTTTCCTGAGCAGAAACGCTTTCCAGAAAAAAACGCAGTATGTTCATTAAATTGGCAGAATTGCGGGGATTCTTCACACCTAGGAATGCATTGATCCGCTTACTTCCCGCATGGGGCTATGCCCACCATGCGGGAAGTAAGCAGATCATGTGCGGTTGGTACCCAGGGTGTAGGAGAGGAGACTTTCCTCCACGGACTAAGCACCATATAATTGGTAAAAAAAAAAAAAAAAAAAGTGATATACTCACCTTCTGATGGCCCCGGAGTCATCCTGCCTCTCAGCGGTGCACGCGGCCGCTTTCGTTCCCATGGATGCTTTGTGTGAAGGACCTGCGATGACGTCACGTGACCGTGACATCGCAGGTCCTGCACACACAGCATCTATAGGAACTGAAGCCGCCGCGTGCACCGCTGAGGAGATTGGGGGCCATCAGAAGGTGAGTATAACCATTTTTTTTTAATTTATTTATTTTTTAATTATTTTTTAACATTGTATCTTTTTACTATTGATGCTGCATAGGCAGCATCAATAGTAAAAAGTTGGTCACACTTGTCAAACACTGTTTGACAAGCGTGACCAACCTGTCAATCAGTTTTCCAAGCGATGCTACAGATCGCTTGGAAAACGCTAGCATTCTGCAAGCTAATTATGCTTGCAAAACGCTAGTGTTTACCGGGAAAACACATGCGATATACCCGCGGCAGGAGTTGCAGAATTGCCGCGGAAATTACCGCCGCAATTCTGCGACGTGTGCACTTAGCCTAAAATGGCACATACCTGATATGCTCTTTTGGATAAAGTAAAAATCATCATAGCAGATCACTGTCTTTGGGTAGCGAGTGCATGCTGAAAGACACAATAAGTGAATGCGATGGACCAGGCCTTACTTTTCTGTAATAAACTATGTATTATTGTTTACTTTTGCAACATTATAATCCTTCCAGCCTTTTCTTTTCTCAAGATCAAGTGTTGGATACTTTTGCCACAGTTGTTCTGATAAGAAAAGCTGGTAAAGTCTGTCTGTATCCTGGATTACACAAAAAATGCAGAAAAGGCATGCACCCAGGGCTGCCACTAGAAATTTTGGGGCCCCCTTAAGACTCCGCCCAGGCTCCACCCCAGCCCCGCCTCCACGCTCCACCCCTCGAACTGTCCACAGTCCCACCGCTCTCTCTTGGAAAAACTCCACTTCTCACCTATCACACATTAACAGTTCCCATCACCAGATCACACATATAGCCGGCAGCTTTTGTTTTGGACAAAAGATTTTTTTAAGCCGCCACCATAACACGGTAGACACTTTTGGCCGTGCCCTACTCTGCTGTAACCTATTAAATATTTATTAAAATATGCAATACAATTTAGGTATAATTTTATTTATTTTTCAATTTTTAAAATGACCAATAATATCACATACAAAGAACAAATACTGCTACACCATGACCAGACCGCATATTACCACCACAGTGATCGAATAATATCACATACAAGGAACAAATACCACCACACCATGACCAGACCACATATTACCACCACATAGTGACTGAATACTACAATTCTGATCAGTAATAATAAAAAAAAAAGCACCATACTATCACCATAAGTGTCATTATACACAGGAGATCTGTACTTAGTATGCAGTGTCTGTGTACAGATAATACAGTGATCACTAGTGAAATTATACACAGGAGCTCTGTATACAGTATACAGTGAATAGTGTCAGTGTATAGGTAACACTGACTCACCAGTGACGTCTCTAGGTGAAGTCCTTCATCTTTCATCCAGCACAGACTGCCATCATTTCATCCAGCCAGGTCTCGTCTCTGCAGGAAATAAGTTATCTCGAGCTCCGCTTGTAAAACACATTACTTACTTTTTCCCAACTTCTACATTACACCACATGAAGAAAAAGAGGCGACATAGTGTCACTCTACACAGTGACAAGACCGCCCCCTCATTTAAAACGGGGTCCTCAAAAAATAAAATAAATACATCACTGCAGTAATAATATGCCTAAATTAGTCCCTATGGTAATAATATTCCCCATCCTGGCCACCGTGTGTCTCATTCCTGGCGTCAGCCATATGTTCTCCCATCCTGCCCTCATGAGTATCCATTCTGCACCATATGATCTCCCCATCCTGCCCCATGTGATCTCTCCATCCTGCCCCATCTGTCTCCATCATATCCATCCTGCCCCATGATCCTGCACGATTTGTCTTCAATTCTGCCCCGTGTCTCCAATCCTCCCCCATCTGTCTCCAGTCATGCCCCCATGTCTTTCATCCTGCCCCGTATCTCCATTCTGCCCCAATGTCCAGCATTGTGCCCCCGTGTGTCCAGCATTGTGCCCCCGTGTGTCCAGCATTGTGCCCCGGGCCCCCCTGGATCGCCACTCTCAAAGAAAAAAAAAACAAAACACGAGTACATTACCTGGCCGCGCTCCTGCGTCGGGCGAAGCTCCCTCCAGGCTCCACGCAGGTGAAGACGCACCACTCGCCGGGCCCGGCGGCTGACAATGACGTCAGACGCCGGCGACTGCGCACTGCGGCCCTACTCAGCTGCCAGCCTCCGACTGGCTGGCGGCTGTTAACTATTGACGTGCGGGCGCGGGCCCGCACGTCAATAGCGTGCCGCAGCACCTGCAGGGGGGGGCCCGGTGAGCAGATGAGACGGGGCCCGATGCGGGCCCCCTCTGCCCACCGGGCCCCATACGCCAGTCATGGCTGTAATGCCCTGATGGCGGCCCTGCATGCACCACCAAGAATTTGGGTGCCCAGGCCAGCATCCAGCATGCACATATGTGTATATATTTTGTGGCAGTACAACTCACTCAATGGTACACTGAGGTAGAAAACAGGAACACTGTCTCTTTAAATCTTCGGTTGGTTTTATATGGCGGCATAAACCAACAAGAAGGGGGGAAAGTAAAACACAGCCATTCAGGCAAAAAAAATGAAAACCACAAAGAAAACAAAAATGCTGTACACAGTCCATACATTTGTGGGGGGCTGCCTGCTCTGCAGCACCACAGGTTGTCTTGCCTCTTCAGGATACAAAACACTGGAGATCCTCTTGCCAGTCCTGCTGAACCAAGACTGCCTGTGGAGCCCAGCTATTTAATCCCCAGACCACACCCTAAGGGTACCGTCACACATTGAAATTTTCATCGCTGCGACGGCACGATTCGTGACGTCGCAGCGTCGTATAATCATCGCTCCAGCGTCGTAGACTGCGGTCACACGTTGCAATCACGGCGCTGGAGCGATGCCGAAGTCCCCGGGTAACCAGGGTAAACATCGGGTAACTAAGCGCAGGGCCGCGCTTAGTAACCCGATGTTTACCCTGGTTACCAGCGTAAACGTAAAAAAACAAACAGTACATACTCACCCGTCGGTGTCCTTCAGGTCCCTTGCCGTCTGCTTCCTGCTCTGAGTGCAGCCGTACAGTGAGAGCAGAGCGCAGCACCGCTGTGATCTGCTCTCACTTTCCGGCCGGCACTCAGAGCAGGAAGCAGACGGCAAGGGACCTGAAGGACACCGACGGGTGAGTATGTACTGTTTGTTTTTTTACGTTTACGCTGGTAACCAGGGTAAACATCGGGTTACTAAGCGCGGCCCTGCGCTTAGTTACCCGATGTTTACCCTGGTTACAAGCGAAGACATCGCTGGATCGCTGTCACACACAACGATCCAGCGATGTCAGCGGGTGATCAAGCGACGAAAGAAAGTTCCAAACGATCTGCTACGACGTACGATTCTCAGCAGGGTGTCTGATCGCAGTAGCGTGTCAGACACAGCGATATCGTAACGATATCGCTAGAACGTCACGAATCGTAACGTCGTAGCGATGGAAATTTCAATGTGTGACGGTACCCTAAGGCTGCCGTCACACTAGCAGTATTTGGTCAGTATTTTACATCAGTATTTGTAAGCCAAAACCAGGAGTGGATGATGGATGCAGAAGTGGTGCATATGTTTCTATTATACTTTTCCTCTATTTGTTTCACTCCTGGTTTTGGCTTACAAATACTGATGTAAAATACTGACCAAATACTGCTAGTGTGACGGCAGCCTGAGATGGAGAGAAGGTGGACATCCACCCGCTCTATGGATGTCCACATAAAAGCCAGCCCATTATGAAAATTAGCTTAACCCATCACGGCACTTAGTGTGCTGGAGGATAAAACTCCGGGTTTTAGATCACTGACCCCATTAAGTGTAGTGACACATATCTCCCCTCCAGCACTTAACCAGTGACTTTGTCACAGTATATATAATTAAAATATCCACTGCTACATTCCTAAACTGAAGACTACACATCTAGATTAATAAGTCTTTTTTATATGATAAAAAGACAAGACAGAACAGAAATATATATTATACATGCACACAAATGTGTTTTAAGTAGCCAATCTCCATCCAGTAAGGACAACACGCACATGGCTCAGAATAAGAGCAGAGCTGATTAAACATAAAACAAAAAACGCTTAGTCAAAAAGAATCCACATACAAATTATATTTCAAAGGCAATTATGATAAAAATCCACAGTATCCATTAGAATAAACAATGATCAAGTAAAAATATCAAAGGAAGTCAGCAAAGCCAAATATAAAGCGATCATGCATAAGGAAACTATGGCCTTTAAATCCCCATAGAAAGTCACCTGTAGCCTCCCAGAAAGCCAAGCTGAAGGCGAATTTACACTGCACTTGTCACCCACTTGCTGTGGCTTCTTCAGGGGATCACCTGACAAAGCCACAGCTAGGGGACAATACCCTTGGGGTAAATTCTCCCACACCTTGGCTTTCTGTGACTATTGTGGTTACTTCCTATTTGGATTTAGATGCATATTATTTTTTTTTAATGTGTGTGTTTTGTTTGTTTTTTTTATATATATTTTCCATAATTTTGGTTGTGCATGCTTCTGATCATTCTTTTATTATATAGGTGGGCAGACTTCCTTTAGACAGGTCTAGTTGAATTTATAATTAAAAAAAAAATAGTATTTTATTGGCTTTGATATTTATTTCTATGCTGCTACTGCTTTGTATTTGACTTTCCATCATTCCCAGTCAGATATGGGTGAGCTGTCCTTAATTGGACAGGGATAGTTACTCCAACAGATCTGTGCTTTTAAGTGTTTTACAATTTATTGGTCCGTTTTGTGTAGTCTTTATTTTATTGTATATTAAGACTTTCCCTTTCATTTATCTGGATGAGCAGTCTTCTGTTTTTGGCAGTCGCTTTGTGTCTTTTCTTTGTGTAAGTTAGTATTCTGGATGGCACTTGGTGGTCCTGATCTGTTGCGATTGTGACTTGTAAATATTTATAGCTTGTCTTTTTGTAATGTGTTGATAAAGGATAAAACGCCTCACCATGTCACACTGAGGAGGACAAGCTCTGGGCCACTGCATGTTCATGGATTGGGCTTAATCATGGCTGTGCCAGTGCAGGAGATTTCCCTTTTCCCTCTGTCACCACAGGCAGCAACAACTCCTTATTATCCGGTGTTTTCTCTTTGAAAATAGGCTATTGAAGCGCCTGAAGCACTGTGGAGCTCTCCTTGTGATCTATGCTCTGCAGTTGTAGTGTGGGACTAAGGTCAGGACTTAGGGTACTGTCACACAGTGCCATTTTGATCGCTACGACGGTACGATTCGTGACGTTCTAGCGATATCGTTACGATATCGCAGTGTCTGACACGCAGCAGCGATCAGGGACCCTGCTGAGAATCGTACGTCGTAGCAGATCGTTTGGAACTTTCTTTCGTCGCTTGATCTCCCGCTGACCGCTGGATCGTTGTGTGTGACAGCGATCCAGCGATGTGTTCGCTTGTAACCAGGGTAAACATCGGGTAACTAAGCGCAGGGCCGCGCTTAGTAACCCGATGTTTACCCTGGTTACCAGCGTAAACGTAAAAAAAACAAACAGTACATACTCACATTCCGGTGTCTGTCCTCCGGCGTCTCAGCTTCTCTGCACTGTGAGCGCCGGCCAGCCAGAAAGCGAGCACAGCGGTGACGTCTGACGTCACCGCTCTGCTTTCCGGCCGCTGTGCTTACACAGTGCAGAGAAGCAGAACGCCGGGGGACAGACACCGGAATGTAAGTATGTAGTGTTTGTTTTTTTTACGTTTACGCTGGTAACCAGGGTAAACATCGGGTTACTAAGCGCGGCCCTGCGCTTAGTAACCCGATGTTTACCCTGGTTACCCGGGGACTTCGGCATCGCTCCAGCGCCGTGATTGCAACGTGTGACCGCAGTCTACGACGCTGGAGCGATAATCATACGATCGCTGCGACGTCACGGATCGTGCCGTCGTAGCGATCAAAATGGCACTGTGTGACAGTACCCTAAGGTCTGGTTTGGTGATGAGCATGAAACTTGCTACAGCCTTATGTTTAGACTATAAGATATATTCTTGGGGTGCCTTTACAATGATTGATCATTCTGATAGTCTGTCTAAACAGGTCGTCAATCTCTCTACAAATGAGCATTTTTCATTCTTTGAATTAAATATTTTTTTAAGCTTTCTTAAAATCCATTCTCTGCACACATCTTCTATTTAGACAGGATGTGCTGCCGAGAACAATGTTCAGTTTGCATAGATTGCCAATCTATTAGAAAGAAGTTTGACTTGTATATACTTATTAGTAAACAACCAAAAGCATTCAGCCAGGGGGGCCGCAGGTCGGCTACAGTATAATCACTCTTAATTTAATGAGATTTATTTAAAACAGATCTGCTTTAAAAATGTCTCAACATTTTATTATTTAACTTCATCCCAAATAATACAAGTGGGTAAATTGTATAAAGTTTCCCAAAGTCTGGGAAAGGACCGTTCATGCTCATAAATGTAAAAGAACAGTGCTGTTATGCCTAGCTCAGGGCCTAAAGGGAATGTTTATTTACTTTAGTCTTTCCTGATGTTCTCTTTAATTATAACCCTTTTTGGTTTTTTAACAATCTTATAATCACATCCGTGATATTCCTGCCCAGAGCCAGGCAGCCATATGCAGCTTTTAAAGCCTACAGCGATTATCTATATGGTTTTGGTTGTTTGACCTTCTCAATCATCGTTTTTGTAAACCTCTGTAATGGGTTAAACCCATTTGTTGAATTAGTTTGGCCCAATGAACTAAACGTTCTCCCACATCTGATGGTGCCTCTTGTTGCTGGTGGTCCCAGGCACAGCAGGAGACCATGCAGATCTGTTGATCTCATATACTTTGCTCCAATACGGACAGACGAGAATCATTAGTGTAATTCTGTGCTTGGGGTCCACACACTGCCTCACATCCTGTGCTGCCTTTCCTCAGAAACCCTGGAGTAAGTACTGAATGTTTTTGAGACAAAAAATAAATTGTTTTTTATTAAAATCAGTGATCAGAACCCTGTGGCTCTACAGCTGCTGTAAAACTACATCTCCCATCATGCCCTGGCTGCTACATCGGAGCCACTAATTTAGTGCCCTTAAATCAGGAAGCGATGTTTTGAGGTTTCTTTAGTCCTCCTTGATATAATTAAAATAAGACGGCCTGGTTTGGATTTTTATGTGAATGCATTTGCTACCACCCACGTGCTATGGGGATGAGTGGATTTTGGCTGCAGTTCTGTAACCACAGGTTCTGGTTTCAACTGTGCAGATCATTAGGGGGATAAAATCCAGTTGGCAGCAATAGTCCCTCGAGGGGGGGGAGAATATGCAGGCCTGTGTTTGATTCAGGAAAACCATAATCTGTGTAGATCACTAGAAACCATCTTTAGTTTTACAGGAAGTATCTGTGCTGTACGTTATAGGTCCTGTAGAGTACGGTATACTGGTACTGTGTGATCATAGAGGCACATGTGGCTTTTGTTTTCCGTTTGGAAGAGGCTGGACTATTGCAGCAAACGCATGGAATTCTCTCTTTAACAATACATACGGTAATATTTGACTGTAGGGTGAAAGCTTCCTCATTACTTCGCAGACTATAGCGGCGATTCAGTAAAGATATTTCACCATAAAAAGTTACAAAATTTTATTTAAGAAAAAAAAAGCAAAGTTGCGCCAAAAAGTTTACTTTGTGTGGATCCGGCAAGGAGTCTGGATGCTTGAGGTTACACCTGTTTGTCAAATTAAATCAACAGTGCCTGCATTGCTTACACGTGAAGCATTACTGAATTCACCGGCTCAAATAACATTTCTGTCCAGGAGCACGCCACTAATTAAAAAAAAAAAAAAAGCCAATCTTAAAGGGAGTTGCCCAGTCCAAATCGATAAATCTGCAGTCGCTGTGTGTGACAGCATACTTATGAATCCCCCCCAGTGCACGTACTGCACTGCAGGTATTTGCTGGTTTCTGAGCTGGGACTGGAGGGTATGTATGCGTTATACATACTCCCAGGTGGTGCGCGCAGCCTCGCTCTCCATACACTGACTGCAGACTAGTGAATGCTTGCATTGCGCACACTGTGAGGATTGTCCTGTGTCAGTGTCGAGAGTGGGTGCACATGTGACCGCAAATATGTGATTTGTATATTCCTGGTGACATTCCAACTAGATGGGCGCTGCCCTGATCAATGCACGTGTACTTGGCGAGGCTGGAAACAGTCTAGTGGGCTTGTGACTGGGAGTATGTACATTCCATAGTTAGTCACATGGCCAGCGTTCCTTGCATTGGCACCAGAGAATCCTCACAGTGCATGCGATCTGAGGATTCACAAGTCTGCAGGCACATAGAGTAACTGCAGACTTGTAGCTTTACATCTGACAACCCCTTTAATCGACCTGTTCAGGAGGCGGTGGAACAGGTGAGGTTATGGCAACTGCTGTAGACTCAGCAGTGAGGAACTTGTGAGGCTGAGCTGAATTACACAAGAGGTCCAAAGGCAGAGTTGATCTAGTGATATGTCAGAGTTGGGTTTGCAGCAGTCAATCGTTGAGAACTGTCGGGTCATATCAATTAAAGAGCTGATTCCGCTATGCAGCAGAGCTGTTTTTCTCATGGATGTGGGTATGGCATGGCTGACGCTGTGATGGACCAGACCTGGCAGGATGGCAGCAGAGTAAATCTAATTACCAGACAGGGATAAAAATTGCAGTGCTGAATGCCAACTATATGAAAACTCTAGTGGCATCTCGACACCTGAGCAAAGCTACATGGATGATATAGTGATGGAGCAGGAGCATGTCAAGTTGCCATGACAACCCGACACACCAAAGCGCAGAGCGATGCGGCTGCAGAAGTAGGACAGTGCACTCAGCTCAGTAACAGACAAACGACCTGAAAAATACCTGTAAAATGTGTTCCCACCCCATGTGAAATCCAGCCATATTGATGGGCCTATGCCTTCCCCTTACACTGACCTTTGCTAAACACAATGCACAGCTCTCTAAAGGTATCAAGGAACACATTTAAGACCCTAATTATGTATGTTTGGAAATTTTCTTCTAAAAGAGTCTGCAAAAATTACTTGCCTTGTTTGAGGCCTAAAACTGCAACAGTCATGATTTTAATTAAAGGCGGTTGTCCCGCTATTAAATACCGATGTAGCTGTGTGCTGCGCTATTTGCGTTGTGCCATTTTATAGTTAGTGCTTCTTACATCTGAATTGTGAACTCCTGGCTGTTTCGGTCTGGCGGGTTCAGCCGAACAGCAAAAAGAGTTTGGGTACCAGAACAGTACTTGGACACGAACCCCGGAACCAGTTCACTTGAAAGGAGGGCCTGAATATCCAGGGTTTGCCACACACATGTTCATGATAGCGCAGCAAACACTGCTTCTGATCAGCAGTAAAAACATTACCGCCGGTCAGACAGCCGCGGTTCCCATGCTGTCAAATGACAGCAGCTGTGATCAGAGGAATAAAGTTTACCTCTGGTCACTGCTGTTGGCTGATGGGACAACTGCTCCCATCAGCCGATGCCTGCTGCTGCTAATAACAGTGGGAGCAGGCGCCAGCTGATGGATGTATTTATTAGCTGGGGGCTGGTATTTTCAGGCTGATAAAAGGCCATGTATTAGCCCCCCAGCCTAAAAATAGCAGCCCACAACAGCCAAGAAAAGGCACATCTATTAGCGGCGGCAAGTGGGGATCATATTTGTGGGGTTGATGTCACCTTTGTATTGTCTGGTGACATCAAGCCCACAAATTAGTAATGGAGCGTCATCTATAAGGCACCTATCCATTGCTAATCCTATAGTTGTATAGTCAATAAACACATGTCATTCCTGGTGAAGTCCGTTTTCGGTGTCCGTTCCCTAACAGTAGGTGTTCGGTACGGATGACAAACTATATTGTTCTGGTTCGCCCAACTCTAATCATAAACAAAATATGCTATAAAATAAAATTGCTTGATTGCTCTCCCCACCGACCGTTATCTGCATAGTGATATCTTGGTCACTGCAAGGCAGCCATTTGAGATTACTTTCGACCCTTCTTGTCAGGGAAGCGGCACAACCTCTGCAGTGTCATGGCTGGAAAGCAGAGAAGACTGATGCAACTGGATCACTGCTGCCAGAGGATTAAGGAGGCTGATTCTGCAGAGGGCCAACCTGTAATGTCAGGGATTGGCACATGGGATGCATTTAGAAATAACTGTAGAGATGAGTAAATTCTTTTATACTGAAAATGCTATTAATTACTTAAATGGCCACTAACAATTGAGGCCTTTGTGTAAAGAAATGATTCTTGGGTAATGCCCTTATTGCGTCAGACTAATTTACACAGAAATATAAATTTCCCAAGAAGTTTATTGTGACTCACAGCAAATGTGATGTTTGTGGCTGAGCGAGGTTCGTTGATATCCCAGTAACACTTTAGAGGAGTATTGGATATTCTTGTAGTTTGCTTTTTCGCACGGCTGGCCATTGATTTTATGTCCGGATATACAGGTGTTTTTAACCAAGATTCAATATGTGAAGGGTATATCCTCAGTAGTAGTACATTAATGCCTGATTTTCTCTGTGGTTTGTTTCTTCAAGAATGTATCCAGAATTCGCTTTTCTTGAAGTGTTCTAGCAACCTGAAGTATTGTGAGTCGCATAATGTGTCCATTATAAATACATCTTCATACCTCAGGACCGTGCATGTGCTGGGATTTCACATCTCTACTAGATGCATGTCCTGGTAATGAAAAGGCTAAAAGTGCCATAAAGTTAATGGGGCATATCCGTTTTATTGCCATAAAGTGTCCAGCGGCCTCTTGTCTGCAGCATTGCACTTCTGTAGCAATTCTGGGTCATGTTGGAGAACCTGCTCATGTCTGCCCACGTTAGTCTACACTCCATTTACAACAACTGTTAATAAACAAATAAAATAAATGTAAAATAAGTAGTTATAGCAAAATAATGAAAACTTGTCTAAACTGTCTGATATGATGAGACCTCTGCTAAAAATGTTCAACTCCAATTCTAGAAATACTTTTTTACTTAAATTTAAGGAAGAGAAATAGCTTTTTTATTTTTAATAAAGGTTGTTTTACTTGTATAACCTTGTATCCTGTTTGAGGGCGTTTCAAATAAAGTACTCCTTTATCAGCAGGGTAGAGGGGCTGTGGCGCCTTCACTGCAGTACCCAACGCAGTGCTGTGCTCCTCTATCCAGTGCTGTTTGGTTCTGCAGCACAACCCCACTCGCAGCATGGATATGAAGATGGCTGGGGACTGCGGTGACGGAGCTGCAGCACTCCTGACCATTCCTCTTCATGAGTCCAAAGGATACACTTGTGTCATACAGGAGCCAGTGCCAAATATATTGTAATAAAAACAAAAAGATATGGGCGCAGGGTGATGAGGCTACACAACAGCTTACTATAATATTGTGTCCTTCCTGAGACCCCCTCCTTGTTTAACTTTCTCCTGTTATGGCCCCTTCTGAGACAGGTGTTAGAGCCTTTATTTCCTTGTTATATACGGTACATACATTGATGTTGTTTTTTTTTCTCTCCCTATGCACTTTCTCTAAGTTAAGTAACCTATATTTTGTTGCCTTGCTATGTATATACAGTACACACCAAAAGTTTGGACACACCTTCTCATTTAAAGATTTTTCAGTATTTTCATGACTGAAAATTGTAAATTCACACTGAAGGCATCAAAACTATGAATTAACACATGTGGAATTATCTACTTAACAAAAAAGTATGAAACAACTGAAATTATGTCTTATACTCTAGGTTCTTCAAAGTAGCCACCTTTTGCTTTGATGACTTCTTTGCACGCTCTTGGCATTCTCTTGATGAGCTTCAAGACGTAATCACCGGAAATGGTCTTCCAACAATCTTGAAGGAGTTCCCAGAGAAGCTTAGCACTTGTTGGCCCTTTTGCCTTCACTCTGTGGTCCAGCTCACCCCAAACCATCATGATTGGGTTCAGGTCTGGTGACTGTGGAGGCCAGGTCATCTGGCGTAGCACCCCATCACTCTCCTTGGTGGTCGTCTTCTTCTTCTTACACAGCATGGAGGTTTGTTTGGGGTCATTGTCCTGTTGAAAAATAAATGATGGTCCAACTAAACGCAAACCGGATGGAATAGCATGCCGCTGCAAGATGCTGTGGTAGCCATACTGGTTCAGTATGCCTTCAATTTTGAATAAATCCCCAACAGTGTCACCAGCAAAGCACTCCCACACCATCACACCTCCTCCTCCTCCATGCTTCTGCGTTGCACAAAGACACGGTGGTTGGAACCAAAGATCTCAAATTTGGACTCGTCAGACCAAAGCACAGATTTCCACTGGTCTAATGTCCATTCCTTGTGTTCTTTAGCTATAACAAGTCTCTTCTGCTTGTTGCCTGTCCTTAGCAGTGGTTTCCTAGCAGCTATTTTACCATGAAGGCCTGCTGCACAAAGTCTCCTCTTAACAGTTGTTGTAGAGATGTGTCTGCTGCTAGAACTCTGTGTGGCATTGACCTGGTCTCTAATCTGAGCTGCTATTAACCTGCAATTTCTGAGGCTGGTGACTCGGATAAACTTCTCAGAAGCAGAGGTGACTCTTGGTCTTCCTTTCCTGGGGCGGTCCTCATGTGAGCCAGTTTCTTTGTAGCGCTTAATGATTTTTTCCACTGCACTTGGGGACACTTTCAAAGTTTTCCCAATTTTTCGGACTGACTGACCTTCATTTCTTAAAGTAATGATGGCCACTCGTTTTTCTTTACTTAGCTGCTTTTTTCTTGCCATAATACAAATTCTACAGTCTATTTAGTAGGACTATCAGCTGTGTATCCACCAGACTTCTGCTCAACACAACCGATGGTCCCAACCCCATTTATAAGGCAAGAAATCCCACTTATTAAACCTGACAGGGCACACCTGTGAATTGAAAACCATTCCTGGTGACTACCTCTTGAAGCTCATCATGAGACTGCCAAGAGTGTGCAAAGCGGTCATCAAAGCAAAATGTGGCTACTTTGAAGAACCTAGAATATAAGACATTAATTTCAGTTTCACACTTTTTTGTTAAGTATATAATTCCACATGTGTTAATTCATAGTTTTTATGAATATATCTATCTGCGCTGTAGATCACAAGATAAAATGGTTAATAAAGTTATCTGTATACGTTGTCCACCAGACAGTAAGTCCACCACTGCCTATTCCAATATAAATCAGTACATTCTTAGTGCTTTATATATAGTCTAAAAAAGTCTGCTGTTTTACCGGGTGTTCCACTCTGGAGTTCTCCTGGATCTGCCCAGCCCTCAGGTGTAGTGCCGTAGTAGTCCTCTGAATGAATGCAGGCGATGAGATTAGAGATGATTCCTTTTCAAGATATGTATGAGAATAAGGCGGAGAACTGTCCCGGCCGGTGACAGTCCCCCCTTACCTCACCGATGCTGTTCCTGGATTCACAGCGTGGGCCTCTGCTTCCACACACTAGTTGCCGACGAGGCGCAGCCACAGCCGCAGGACCTCGTGTGACGTCACTTGCACGTGATGTGGCACGTGAACGGCCAGCAAATTGCACTCAATACCAGAACAAGTCTATCCAACGCGTTTCAAGTTCCCTGAAGAAGAAGTCCGTGGACTTTGAAACGCGTTGGATAGACTTGTTCTGGTATTGAGTGCAATTTGCTGGCCGTTCACGTGCCACATCACGTGCAAGTGACGTCACACGAGGTCCTGCGGCTGTGGCTGCGCCTCGTCGGCAACTAGTGTGTGGAAGCAGAGGCCCACGCTGTGAATCCAGGAACAGCATCGGTGAGGTAAGGGGGGACTGTCACCGGCCGGGACAGTTCTCCGCCTTATTCTCATACATATCTTGAAAAGGAATCATCTCTAATCTCATCGCCTGCATTCATTCAGAGGACTACTACGGCACTACACCTGAGGGCTGGGCAGATCCAGGAGAACTCCAGAGTGGAACACCCGGTAAAACAGCAGACTTTTTTAGACTATATATAAAGCACTAAGAATGTACTGATTTATATTGGAATAGGCAGTGGTGGACTTACTGTCTGGTGGACAACGTATACAGATAACTTTATTAACCATTTTATCTTGTGATCTACAGCGCAGATAGATATATTCATATATTTCATGGCTGGTATTTTTCCATCCTATATCGGACATGTTTGGTAGTTAGGTCCGTTTTATCAGCAGCAGTAGAATCACTTACGCATAAATATATTGTGTGCAGCGCCTATAGTTGTTTTTAGACTTTAATTCATAGTTTTGATGCCTTCAGTGTGAATGTACAATTTCCATAGTCATGAAAATACAGAAAAATCTTTAAATGAGAAGGCGTGTCCAAACTTTTGGTCTGTACTGTTGGTACCGGTATACTATGGATTGTGTCCGTTTTGGAGGTATCTATATTGATATGTAGGTCTTTATAGCCTGTATTTACCTATTATTCCCTACTACAAATAGGGCTATTTATTTGTATCTGATGTTGGATTATTATAATTTTATTTTATTTTTTTTGTCCACGGTCATCCAGCTTTTTCTTTGGAGCTACCTTCCTTTATTTGTATGTATTTTTTAATTATTTTCAAATAAAAATATCTTTAAATAATGCGTGAATTAATTTAATTTTAGGCTGTGGTGGTCCTCAGTGCTGTGGATCCATAATATATATTGTGTAATTACGAGCTTCCGCTTCTCTGATAAATCCACCACTAACCTGTAACACCGTTCCAATGGCAAAAGTCAAGCCCAATATCCCTGACTGTATAGTTATATTTCTAGTTTATGTAGCATAGTAATGGGGTGGGGGTATAAGGACCCTGTTCTACCCATGCAGAACCAGCATTAAGTTGATAGTAGTAGATTTGCCAAAAATATATAGAATACATTTTTTTTCATTAAATTCTGTCATATCAGACTCCCCTCCAATATCACCCCCTTTACCCCACACTGATCATTCACTGGTAATATGTTTTTCTGATAAGCCGTGATTGAATTAGCTGCCTGTTACCATGATTGCTCCACTCCCCAGAAAATAGCAACACTTATACTATGGTTCTGTTTCAGTGGTGTCAGAGCTGAGGCTGGCCGCTCGCTTCCTCTTCATATCTGATGTGTCCGAAGGTGGGGGAGAGTGAAGCCAGCTGTGACTGAGCATAGGGCTTGAGTTACATGATCCCTGGGAGAGCCAGTGCCGAAATTGCTGGAACTACACTGGAGGTGATTATAAGTGTCATCTTACAGGGGTCAAACCTGCTGATTGAAACAGGGTTGTTTGAATTGTGGACAACCCATTTTAAGGGATTACGTTACAACTGCTGCCCAAAGAAGGCTTTTGGAGTGGTAGCAGTGCAGAGATTAAGGGACAGAAAGCAGATACTTCTTCCATGAAGTGTTATATTTCACCCCACTGCTGGATTCCCAGCAACACTGTTCAGCATGCTCCTTATGTGTGCAGTGTGTCTGACACCTCTTAAGCAGCTAGCCTGGTGATAGATGCAGGATAAGTCACATAATGACCAGCAACAGTGCTATTGCGCATATAAACCCTCTGCTGCTTGTTCTAAACGCATTATTATACAAATAGGAGTAACTGGTAACAACATCTGTAAATCCATTTCGCTTTCCATTGTTTAGAAGTAAAAGCAACAATATATACTCTTAATTGTTCCATAATCCCAAGCTATAGTATTAGTGATGTTTGACTGTTTTTTTTTGTTTGTTTTTTTTCTTAACCCCCACCATCCATGGCTTATAAAGGACGTTTTGCGACCTATGCACCATATCTGAGTGGAGACCTCTCTCCTTTTTGCCTGTCTGTGAAATATGACTAACATTTTACTGACCTGTCAAGGTTCTCTAGTGTCTTGTAGGATTTTGACACTTTGCAAGTGTTTTGTTCAAGCGTTTGCAGTCCTGAGTCAATGCTGGGACCATTCCAAGTCATGTAAGTGTCAGGGAAGTGACAGTCGACGTATAGTGACATTATCTGGAGTCCGCCTCATGCTTGTACTTCTGATGATGAGATAAAGGGTTGGAGAAAGTGCGTATGGAATTTACTTTCTTGGCAATGTCCATTCTGTTCTCTAATAATGGAAAACTCCTTTCCTGGGTTGTGTATATAAATTACGGTATATTTTCTAAGGGACACTAATATTCTCCCATCTGTGCAGGTCTCTGCATTGTTCCTATGCTTTATTACTGATTGACAAGTCTGGAAGACCTATTGCAGCCAAAATCTTAAAGCATATATGTACCCAAGCAATACAACCTAAATGTTCTATGGAAAAAATAGATTCGTCACTCCAAAGTAGATGGAAATAATTTAAGGATATTTAATTATATTTACCATGCGCCACATCCCCTGCACGGTAGCGCATAACCCCAGCACCATGAGACACAATCCATAAGAAGATTCCACTGTTCTGATGAAGGCCATGTAATCAGCTGAAACGTCAAATTCTTTCTATGCAGTGGATGAACCTGTACCAATAATATATTCTTAAATTCTTTGCGTCTACTTTGAAGTGTCAAATCTATTTTTTACATTATTGTGGAATCCTATACGTTCACCCACCTACAGAGGAGTGCCGTGCAGCCTTTTCCTTAGCCTAAATGTTTTAGGAATTGTAGATTGTAAGCTCTCACGAGCAGGGTCTTCTTATTTTGCTTTATTATTGTATTGTTAACATTGTTACCTATGACTGTTGTGTTTGAAACTGTTAAACTGTAAAGCGCTGCGGAATATGTTGGCGCTATATAAATAAAGATTATTATTATTTTAGGAATGCTCTTCCGTCTGCCCATTTATTACATCAATAGCCATTCATGTGAATAGCCAGCATTTAGTAATACATTTCCCCTATGGTCTGTGTCTGTGTTAAACATCTGATCAATGTGATGGCTCTCTCACTAGAAGAGGTCACCTTTTATGAGAATCCATTTAAAGGGACAGTATCCTCCTAAAATTGCCTAATGTTTAAAGAGGTTGTTCATTACCTTATCATTGATGTATCCTTGGGATAGGTCATCAATGCTTGACACCTGGCACCCCCGCCGATCAGCTGTTCTCTGTGTTGGTGGCCGCCGGCCGGAGCTGCTTTTTCTGATGGGGGGCCAAAGCCAGGTACTACATATCCGCCTCCTATTGATTTGCATATGAGGCGGAAGTGCAGTCTCGGCCGCAACCTGTCTTAAGGAAAGGCCATCAGTGATAAAGTAGTGGACAACCTCTTTTTAAATTGTGTTTTTTGAGTTGTACGGTATGTATTTTTACATATCATGATCGTATGACAATGACAATTTAAGTTTAGCGTATTATTTTTTTTTAAATAACCCAGCAGTCTTTTTTTTCTTTTTTTTTCTTTGTCTTAGCATGCAATGATGGTGTTTTAATATATTTTAGTAAAGCAGAAACTGACCTAACTGCTCTGAATCCTTTTGTAGTGGTTGATGCTAAAGCCAGGAAACAACACACTTAACCTGTGTGTTTATTACACACACACACACACACACACACACACACACACACACACACACACACGCACACGCACACGCACACACCTTTCTCCAACTTCTTCCCTTAGCCCCCCGATGTTGACATCTTATATAGAAACATCTGGCTTTGCTTAGTCAAATAGATTTTATTTCATTATTACAGGAGGTGGGGGGGTTGTGTTTGTATTTCTATAAAGCCTCTTACAAAGTCCCATTATTCTCTGAACGCTCCAAAAGCCTTAAAAATGTGCAGATCCCTTGCCAATTCCCTGCAACATGTTAAAGCTAAGGAATCTTTGTGAAATCTAGTTTAATCCCCAGCTGTTCGTAGAAGGAGCAGCTGTACCTGGTGTACACAGACCCAACAGTCATCCATTTTCTTTTCCCTCTAAAATTTGATAAGCTCAACTTACTTTGCCCTAAAAAAGCAGAGAGGGAGCCGGGTGAAATCCGTGGTTTGACAATTGGATAGTCTCACTAGTCGAATGGGCAAAGCGCACACTAAGGAGTTTGCAAATAATTATTTTGTTTATTAACCAATCTGTCACTTCATGGAAAGTCCAACCAGCCATTTAATTGCCTGGCAGAGCAGGGGTGTCAAACTGCATTCCTCGAGGGTCTCAAACCATGCGTGTTTTCAAGATTTCCTTCTCATTGCACAAGGTGCTGGAATCATTCTGTGCAGGTGATTAAATGATCACCTGTGCAATACAAGGAAATCCTGAAAACATGACCTGTTTGCAGCCCTTGAGGAATGCAGTTTGACACCTCTGTGGCAGAGTATTCACAGTAGGTAAAACAATGAGTCTGAGAGAACCAGATCTGCCAAAAAGAAGACCTCCTTTATCTACAGTCAACTATGTTTCTGCACCGTGTGCCGTTCCTTCAGCGACACATTGAAGCTGTGAATGCAGTGACATTTTAGTTTGAAGACTGTAAAATAAGCTAGTATTTGGCTTGTAGATTATCGAGCGATCAAGTCTAAAGTGTGTTAATGTGGTGAGCCCAGTATAAGTTTTCAGTCCAGCATTAAGACCGACAAGCTGCCACATCTAGTAACATGCTGGGAGATTGTATTCTTTTTTTTATTTTTAGGGATTGTATATTATGGCTTTAGGTATTGTAAATGCTACCTTTGTCTTGGTCAGCTAGCGGTTTTGGCTTTTATCAGTTGTAGGGCTCTTCTTTTTTTAAAGTCCTTTTACTGTCTCTGTATTGTTTATCACTTACATTTTATATGCAATTGTTTAGATTTTGGCTCCTCCTTTTTATTTTTCGCGTTTTTTCAATGACCGTAAGGAACCAATGCAACCTGATCATGGGTGACACACAGAATGGAGTCTCCGGTAATTTCAGGTGTAGTTTCAGGCCAGACATTGTTGTTTTCCTTAGCAGAAATAAACAGTCTTCATGCTACTTATCCCACATTAATGAAAAGCCTCTATTTTGGTCCTAAAAAACAGGTTTTTCTTTCTATGGTGACTATAGTGACATGTGGCTGTCGTCGGTTGCTTTCTGAAATGTATGAATACAATGGGAGCAGGAGGCAGGTGGGGGCCTTGGTAATATGCGACCTGGGCTCTGCACAGCAGGGAAAAAGAAAAGTCGTGAAATATAATAAGATTTCCACAGGATGCAGGGCCGAATAGATCATTAAATGCAGATCTCTGGAGACATCTGCTTAGATGACAGAATTTTCTTTGTCCATCTACCAAATAAATAAGTGTTTAGTGACCTGCCTTCCTTCCTTCCTGAAGAGATGTTTGAACAGGTGAATTATGCACTGAGAGGACAACTGCAAATGTGTTTGTAATGAGACAAAGTTCACTTCTGCTGTTCTTTATTAGCACTGTTGTAGGTGTTCTGATCCTTTTTTGCGGAGCGGTTTGTGATTTATGAGAGCAGACTATCCTCTCTGGAGGCAGATTCTCAGGGAGATCTATGTCCAGCCCATAGATCTTAACAGCTCATTTGCATATAAGAACAATATGGATTTCAGTAGAATAAGACATCGGATTATAGATATCAAGGTATCATTTTATTCAGCTTCCTTTGACCTACATGCCCATATACACGGGGGGGGGAGTTGATCCTACTGACAGATTCCCTTTAAAATATTACGGTGTGTTCAGATGAACTCTCTTTTTTTGTTTTTTTGTTCAGTGTGCTGTTCTGTGCACAATGGACTTTACATTGACCAATAGAAGTCAATGTGCTAATTACATGAGCAGTTTTCTGCTCTAGGACCCAGTCACATCCTTGCAATTTAGCAAAAATGACTGCTCCAAGAAAGTACATATTTGTCTGAATGTAGCCTAAAACAACCTGCTAATGTGGAAAGTCCTCTGTACATGACAGGCCAAGCATACTAGACCTTTTACTGCCTCTCACGACACATGACAAGTGGGACAAAAGTTTGACCATACTGGCATTTTTAGTTTCCTGTTCTGTTGAAGGTGCTGATTCAGACCAATTGCTAGAGATATGACTGACTGGTGGCTTCACGTAGGCAAACTTTTGCCTATAAAGATAAGTCCGGTAATCTGACAGCTGTTGAGTGGTCGATGCCTTGTCTGCTTGAATGTATTTATCATGTAATTACACTTGGGAGACACCATTGACCTAAAAGGTCAGCTTGTCCTTTAAAGGGGGGAAGGAAACCTTCAGTTAAGATCAATGTATTGTAAAGGCTGTTTTGTTGAGTCAGTAAAACTCTTCAGAACTGAGGCATTTCTGCTCATCCACCTTGCTATCACCTTTTTAATCAGGTTCCCAGAAATATGGCTCTTCCTATCAGGACTTCAGACTTTTCCCATAAATACTGTGCATGGACACATGGATGGATACAAGTGCAGAAATGCCAATGTACTTTAACAAGTAAAGCTGTCTATAAGTTGCACAAAAGCTGGGCAATATGACTTATTTTGTATGAGGGGAGGTATTGGGAGGGGGGTTGGCTTTTAATCTTTTTTGTGAGATTGTTTTGCATAGCACTAGTTTAGCACACAACTATTTACTAACGGCATTTTTTTTTTCATGTTTGGCAGATGCATTAACTGCCTGCGGATGGGGGGGGATCTGGGTTCTGAGTGCCTGTCAAATATGAAAAAACTTATTGAAAGTTTAGTTACTCTTTAATGCCAAGCACTAACGCTAACTGAGTAATACATGTTCATCTCATGATGTCCATTACTGATTTCAGCTTTAAAGAGGTTGTCCCCTACTAAGACAACCCCTTATTAAACTAAATGTTCCACCTCCGATAAAATAATAAAGCTTATGCTCCCCTCCTGTGCCTGCTCCATTCCAGTGGTGTCACTCGTGGTCCCAGGGCTGTGATGCAGAGGAAGGACACGTTATGCCCAGAACTCAATCGGCTCTGGCGTCACTGTCCCCACTTTGGACAAACTGAATATGAAGAGGAAGTCCGGGATCAGCTGCAGCCCTGGTTTCTTCTTCATGTTCAGTTCATATCAAGGCAGAGACAGTGGCACACGTGGCTCAACATCGCATGCCGACCCCGTGGGAACGGTGCCGACAAGGGAGGATAGTATAGGCTTTATCATTTTATCAGGACCTGGGAGGTTCGTATAGGCTTCATCATTTTTATCAGGGCCAGGGAGGTAAGTATAGGCTTCATCATTTTATCATGGCCAGGGAGGTGGGTATAGGCATTATCATTTTATCAGGGCCAGGGAGGATAATATAGGCTTCATCATTTTATCAGGGCCAGGGAGGTGAGTATAGGCATTATCATTTTATCGGGCCAAACATTTTTGTTCAGGAAGGGATTGTCCTTCAACATTTAAACACAATTAAAATGGAACTGGTTTTGGCAGCAAGACAGTTTTAAGGTACCGTCACACTAAACGATATCGCTAGCGATCCGTGACGTTGCAGCGTCCTGGCTAGCGATATCGTTGTGTTTGACATGCAGCAGCGATCAGGATCCTGCTGTGATATCGCTGGTCGTTGGTTAAAGTTCAGAACTTTATTTGGTCGTCAGATCGCCGTGTATCGTTGTGTCTGACAGCAAAAGCAACAATGCCAGCGATGTTTTACAATGGTAACCAGGGTAAATATCGGGTTACTAAGCGCAGGGCCGCGCTTAGTAACCCGATGTTTACCCTGGTTACCATCGTAAAAGTAAAAAAAACAAACACTACATACTCACCCTCTGATGTCTGTCACACGTCCCTCGCCGTCCGCTTCCTGCACTGACTGAGCGCCGGCCGTAAAGTAAAAGTACAGCACAGCGGTGACGTCACCGCTCTGCAGTTAGGGCCGGCGCCGGCGCTCAGTCAGTGCAGGGAAGCGGACGCCGGGGGACGCGAAGGTGAGTATGTACTGTTTGTTTTTTTACATTTTACACTGGTAACCAGGGTAAAGATCGGGTTATTAAGCGCGGCCCTGCGCTTAGCAACCCGATGTTTACCCTGGTTACCCGGGGACCTCGACATCGTTGGTCGCTGGAGAGCCGTCTGTGTGACAGCTCTCCAGCGACCAAACAGCGACGCTGCAGCGATCGGCATCGTTGTCTGTATCGCTGCAGTGTCGCTTAGTGTGAAGGTACCTTTAGAGTTTTGTTACAGATCCTTGGATATACTTTATTACTTTAAGTTTTCTGAGACTAGATCTATGTACCAAGATATGTGCTGATTTGACCTGTGCTATACTTTTGTACTGGCTTGGTTGCAAGCAACATGTATGTCTTATTGTTCTTTGTTCTTTCTTTTGATGTTTAATAAATGTATTTAAAAAAAAAAAAGGGATTGTCCACTACTAGGACAAACCCCTTTAATAGCTCACTAGCAACATTGAATTCTTTGCAGTGGTTTGTGTATACAATTGTCATGCTGAACAGTGATGATACATGATTGTTGGTGCCTATACACCATCGCTCTGATTCCTCAAACTGGTCATATATTTTTGTCGTAACTTATGACACTTTTATTGTGCAAATTCATGATTGATTTTGTTGGGTGGGCTCCACCACGCTCCCTCCTGGGTGTTCTTCACTTTTCAAAAAATTGGAGGGAATTACAAAAAAAATGCCAAAAGTCCCCAAATTTTCTAAACCATTTTGCACCACGTTTAAATTTGTGTAGTGTTTGTTCTGAGTGACTCACTTGTACAATCCACCTTTTAAATTGGCCACTAACATTACTCATGATATGTGAGAATCATGGACTATTAACCCCTGCTGAAAGGCATAAAATAACTGTTTTCCTTTGGTCATAAATAATTTTCCTGTCTAGAACTGAAATGTGCGGGATGGACCGGAGATGCGGAAATAAGCTGTGGTTATAATGTAGGGCTAGCAGAAATTTCTTAGGATATAACCAATCCTTTTTTTATTACCCGTTGTAAAATCTAGTTATGATGATGCAGTAGAGGTCAATTATATAAAACTACTGTACCTTCCTTTTAAAATATAAGTATATCTTCTCGAATGCTTCCGTTCTAGTCATGATCTCCGCTGTAATTAAGTGGAGTAGAATAGAGCAGACGGGGTGATGTGATGGCTTATAGTGGCCCTAGTCATGGACTTGGAGGGCATTATAGCCCCATCTATTTAGTACTTGTGTAGATTTCTCGTTTATTACATGTTATGTAATAGAGCTGTCCACTCTCCTGACTGCCTGTTTTAGCAAATACTTTTTCTCCTAAAGTAGCAACTAAATAAACTGACAACTAGGTTTAGCCATTCTCCTTGTCATGTTTCCACGGTGTCATATGTCAGCAGTGATTGGTCAATGCCAGACTCTGTAGGGACACGCATCCAGCTGGTAGCCGATTTCAAGACTGAATAATATAGACCACTCCATTTGGATATCTAAGAAAAGATTCTCCAGAAAAGATTCTTCAGAGCTTCAGCGTTTCACTGTTCGTTTTTTTAAGTTTTAAAAGGGTACCTCCTACAAATGGCGCTGCTCCACTGCCTCTGGAACCATTTTTTCTTTGTCTTCTGTGGCCTTTCCACACACCCTACAGAGCCACCCCTGGTAATAAAAATGTACATTCTATCTAATGAAGCTATGTCCTTACTCATTGGCCTCTATTCATGCCCAGCTATGGGTCGCACAGTCTTCTATTGCGGATTAGAACAGTTTTTGTTACATTTTTTTTCATGATCCTGGGCATCCTTTGGCTCATCAATTCATGATGATGAAATCCTTGTCTTGCTGGGAGCTTTATTAAATTAATCTTTTCTTATGGACATGGTTGCCAGATTTTACTCTAAACAGATCATTTGAACGGCAGTGACACAAAAGGCTAAATCCAGTATGTAAACCAGGGGGTACAGTGGGATAACAAGACCAACATTTATGACTCACTTAACCTTTCGAAAAAGCATTTAGATAATCCATTTTCATATTAATTTTAACCATTTTTTGTACATAAATGTTTTCTATAATGCACAGCTGTACTAATTAGATTTCATGTCTGTCACTACTTGAGTAAAATATAATTTTCTGCACATCTCACTATGCAAATAGAAAAGCATAGAAAAGCATTAGTAAGCAAATAAAGCCTGGATGATCGGAAGAACAGGGTTCATCCATTCCAGGATGTTAACACACACACAAAAAAAAAGTTAATCCCTCCTCCGCAATCAGTTAACGGCAACCTGAAAAGTTCGGCCTTGTAGTTTTTTTGGTGCGAATAATTTTCTTGGCAATGGAAAATCTAACTTTGAATCTTTATGCACATGAGGCTGTAAGTGGTCTGTGCGCAGATCTGCTCCTGGCTAGTGTCTCTCAATCTCAGTTGTTGTGTGGTGGTGTTTTTTTTGTTTTGTTTTTTTTTGGGTCTGTAGCTTATGGTTATTGCCTCCCCCATAGTCCAGCAGTTCTCTCTTGTATACTTCATACGTGTTACTTTGAGTGTGGGTGGATTGTTGGCGCATCTCTCGGCAGCTCCAATATTGTACCTGCCCGATGTTGTGCACAGTAGGCACAGAGCTGTTCCTTAGGCTACTTTCACACTAGCGTTTTTTCCGATACGTCGCAATGCGTTGTTTTGGCAAAAAAACGCATCCTGCAAAAGTGCTTGCAGGATGCGTTTTTTTCCCGTTGACTAACATTAGCGACGCATTTGCGACGCATTGACACACGTCGCAACCATCGTGCGACGGTTGCGCCGTGTTGTGGTGCACCGTCGGCTGCAAAAAACGCTACATGTAACATTTTTTGCTGCCGACGGTCCGCTTTTTCCGACCGCGCATGCGCGGCCGGAACTCCGCCCCCACCTCCCCGCACTTCCCCGCACCTCACAATGGGGCAGCGGATGCGCTGGAAAAATGCATCCGCTGCCCCTGTTGTGCGGCGCAGAGAACACTAGCGTCGGGAACCTCGGCCCGACGCACTGCGACAGGCCGGGCCCGACACTAGTGTGAAAGTAGCCTTACTTCTGCACAGGGCAGATGCTGAGCAGTGGTTGTAAGGCGCATGTTGTGCCATGCAGTGTTGTGAATTAATCGGGAAATGCTGCAACGTATTCTCTGAACCAGATGAGAACTGAACACTAGCCTGCCTCTGAAATAAAGGGGAAATTGCTGTTGCTTTTTTTGCTTTGTTTAAAAAAATGGCTCCTTACCTTCAAAGGGTCTCAAAAAAGCGCAGCTGAAAATGCATAGTGGGCACTAGCTAACACGCTACCAAGATATATTTCCTGTATCCTAGTGGGGTTAACAGCATTTTTTAGCTAAATTTCAGGTTTCTTAATCACTGTAGATTTGACTCTGGCCTTACTTGGGCATCTGTTTTTTTTTTTTTTTCATGGATTGAATTCCCATAATCTAGGCATTTTTTTTTCCAGACTGTTTACCTACAATAATAGAATAAAAATAGATGTTTTGTTTTTGATTAATTTGAGAATGCGGCGGTCTGTAAAAAATCCCAGCACTGATGCAACACTGAATGTAAATGTAGGCACACAGACCCAAAATGGATAAATATTAGATATAGCACATTAATGATGAAATGAAAAAAGTTCCACAGCCTAAAAGAGTCATGAAAAGAATGGTTGCTATTTATTTAAAAAACTACAGTGTGTCTTGTGGAAGGTCAGCTCACTTAGCTTCTCCTTGAGGTAGACACATGTACACATGGGGGTAAAGTCACTGGGTGGTTTATTGAATCATAAACCAAAATCCCAAAATGGTAACAGAAAAACAGCCTGTTCGGCTCAAAAGAAAATAAATAGTTCATGCACAGTCCTGCCCAGTACTTCTGGGACAACACATATGGCAGCTCTCACAGCAGCTTCAGTATGGAGACTTCCATGCCTCACCACAACACAGACAGAGAAAATAAAAACTGGCTGGACATTTATTTCCCCAGCCACAACTTTGAGGTGGAGGTATGGTGAGTAGGAGTCTCGCCCATCATTTCCCTACTCAACTAAAAACCCACCCATAACATGGCCACTTAACTCCTTCAGCACATAGCATGGCTTTCTAGATCACGGAGGAAAGCGATCTCCGTGACCTGTATATCCCTCATATATCCTATATATATACACACATACATACACACACACACACACACACACACACACACACACACACACACACTTTAGTAGGCTTGAGTGATGCTGCATAGTCAGCGAGTACACACCTCTGCAATGAATGGAATTTGCCTTTTTAGAATGGGCTGACCTCAGGATAGTATGTTATGTGCATAAGACTCCCCCGGATCATATCTTGATGCCTTGTCTAGATTTTGTGATGGCATAACCAGTTTGTAGGCACAGGCGCTAGAGCTGCTATTTACCGTCTGTGTATATTTGTCTGAGAGTGTAGAAGTATTTATTGCAGAGTTAGGACGCACTGACACTGCCTGGTTCTCATCCACCTTGACTACAATCCAGCAGATCCTTATATTACCTCCTACACTGTGCTCTAATTATCTTCATAGACTGTCTCCTTTATGAAAGAAGAGCTATTCTCCATTGTTTGCAAGGGAAGTTAATAATCTCTGAATTAATTGTGTTCGCTGTGATCAAGACCTTGGGGAATATACCGTATGTGGAAACCTTGAAGAATAGAAATCTGGCCCTCTTTTTGCTGGCTTCATTTTCATAATTAGGCTTTTTACATATTTACCAACCATGAAAAGCTGATAATCTGCTATGCCGGCTGCCTCTCTAAAAGACTCATTAGTAGCCAGCCTAAAGAACGGACCTTGTCCTATTGGTTTTGGTTTACTGCGAAAGCAATACAGATTTGTCTTGTCATACTGAGGTTCTTCGTTTTTATAGATGTAACCCATTGGGTTCTGGAATGGTTATCTGACCTGTGATCATGACATTCAGATCGTCATGACTTTCCACTGACATCTGTTGTAAACCCGTGGCACTATTCATTGTAGAAAAGGGGTTGTTCAAGACTAGAAAAATATTGTAGCAAAGGTAGGTAAAATAACAAAATGAGCATCATGATGAAGCCCCCATCACTTCACTGCTGGCCCCCTGCTTTTGCTTACAAGGCTGCGATGGTGACGTCCTATCTGCGACACGTCTGCTACACCAATAGCAGACCTCAGCGTTACATGATGTACGTGCTGCCAGCAGGGAGGAGCGGCAACAGGTTCAGTGATTGAGTCATTCGTATTTTGTTATTTTACATCACTAACAGCCTTGGGCTCAATTCCTATCTGGTTTCTGTAGAAGTGGTAAAGTTATGTTCCTTGTCATGGAATAGAATATATATTGCAAATAAATACTATGGGATTGCTGTGTAATTTATAACGTAGATGTATTATAGGAAATTGGATATTTTGTACGTAGTATTGTCATCAGTCAAAAACTGATGGAAACTGCACATTTTGTTCCAAGATTGGACCTGAAGCTATTGTTTTATATGAGGTTTTTATGTTTAATGTACAGTATTTATAATGGTTTTCTTTCTTTTTAATTGTCCACATCACTATCTAATGCTTTTTTTTTCTAGAACCTGATATGATCAAAGTTTTGTTTAAAAACATACATTTAACATAACCTGATTTTAAAAGAATTTTTTTTTTTTGTCTGCCCATATCCATAAGAGTGGGTAACTTGCTGATCTCGGGGTGGGACTGCTTGGAGCTCCAGTCATCTCAATGACTGAGTTCTGAAGCCCCAACTTGAATGCGGCAGAGATGGGAATGTGCAGTCTCCGTGGCATTCAATGTTAACTTCTTAGAAATTGTTTTAATTACTGAGACGGCATGAAAATAAGCAAGTTTACAATTGACTTGCTTTTTTTTTATCTGCTGTATTTCTCCTGCAATGAGAGCTTTTTTTTTTTTTTTTGAACTGTGCTGTAGAGCTTGTTTCCTTGAAGCTCCACAGCAACTACATTCCAAGCGCAGGGTTAATTCTTAGGCTATGTGCACACGTATAATGGTCCACTGCGGATATTTCCGCAGCGGATTTGATAAATCTGCAGGGCAAAAACGCTGCTTTTTTGCTGCAGATTTATTGCAGATTTACCACGGTTTTTCTGCGGATTTCACTGCGGTTTTACAACTGCGGTTTTCTATAGGAGCAGCTGTAAAACCGCTGTGGAATCCGCAGAAAGAAGTGACATGCTGCTGAATGTAAACCGCTGCGTTTCCGCACAGCGTTTTCTTTCCCATAGGTTTACATTGTGGGAAACTGCTGCGGATCCGCAGCGTTTTCCGCATCCTGTGCACATACCCTTAATATACCAGTCAGCTCTCTTCAGCGCATTGATTTTTATCCAGAAGTTAGCTACTCACCTCTTTCGCCTTCCCTCTCATCATCTGAAGAGTTTGTTATAAATTGCCAGTCCGCAGCTTGCAGAACAGGTCTGCTTAGAATACAGGTCCTTCTCAAAAAATTAGCATATAGTGTTAAATTTCATTATTTACCATAATGTAATGATTACAATTAAACTTTCATATATTATAGATTCATTATCCACCAACTGAAATTTGTCAGGTCTTTGATTGTTTTAATACTGATGATTTTGGCATACAACTCCTGATAACCCAAAAAAACTGTCTCAATAAATTAGCATATCAAGAAAAGGTTCTCTAAACGACCTATTACCCTAATCTTTTGAATCAACTAATTAACTCTAAACACATGCAAAAGATACCTGAGGCTTTTAAAAACTCCCTGCCTGGTTCATTACTCAAAACCCCCATCATGGGTAAGACTAGCGACCTGACAGATGTCAAGAAGGCCATCATTGACACCCTCAAGCAAGAGGGTAAGACCCAGAAAGAAATTTCTCAACAAATAGGCTGTTCCCAGAGTGCTGTATCAAGGCACCTCAATGGTAAGTCTGTTGGAAGGAAACAATGTGGCAGAAAACGCTGTACAACGAGAAGAGGTGACCGGACCCTGAGGAAGATTGTGGAGAAGGACCGATTCCAGACCTTGGGGAACCTGAGGAAGCAGTGGACTGAGTCTGGTGTGGAAACATCCAGAGCCACCGTGCACAGGCGTGTGCAGGAAATGGGCTACAGGTGCCGCATTCCCCAGGTAAAGCCACTTTTGAACCATAAACAGCGGCAGAAGCGCCTGACCTGGGCTACAGAGAAGCAGCACTGGACTGTTGCTAAGTGGTCCCAAGTACTTTTTGCTGATGAAAGCAAATTTTGCATGTCATTCGGAAATCAAGGTGCCAGAGTCTGGAGGAAGACTGGGGAGAAGGAAATGCCAAAATGCCTGAAGTCCAGTGTCAAGTACCCACAGTCAGTGATGGTGTGGGGTGCCATGTCAGCTGCTGGTGTTGGTCCACTGTGTTTCATCAAGGGCAGGGTCAATGCAGCTAGCTATCAGGAGATTTTGGAGCACTTCATGCTTCCATCGGCTGAAATGCTTTATGGAGATGAAGATTTCATTTTTCAGCACGACCTGGCACCTGCTCACAGTGCCAAAACCACTGGTAAATGGTTTACTGACCATGGTATTACTGTGCTCAATTGGCCTGCCAACTGTCCTGACCTGAACCCCATAGAGAATCTGTGGGATATTGTGAAGAGAAAGTTGAGAGACGCAAGACCCAACACTCTGGATGAGCTTAAGGCCGCTATTGAAGCATCCTGGGCCTCCATAACATCCCAGCAGTGTCACAGGCTGATTGCCTCCATGCCACGCCGCATTGAAGCAGTCATTTCTGCCAAAGGATTCCCGACCAAGTATTGAGTGCATAACTGAACATTATTATTTGATGGTTTTTTTGTTTGTAATTAAAAAACACTTTTATTTGATTGGTCGGGTGAAATATGCTAATTTATTGAGACAGGTTTTTTGGGTTATCAGGAGTTGTATGCCAAAATCATCAGTATTAAAACAATAAAAGACCTGACAAATTTCAGTTGGTGGATAATGAATCTATAATATATGAAAGTTTAATTGTAATCATTACATTATGGTAAATAATGAAATTTAACACTATATGCTAATTTTTTGAGAAGGACCTGTATCTCTGGCTTTCTTACTTTTGCTGTCCAGAGCTGTGTGCCCTTGTTCAGATGCCTCATTATCTCCGTGTAAATACAGTGATAGTAGTGTAGACTCCAGAACAAACCACTGATAGGTGATTGTGTTAAGGTACCTTCACACTAAAGGTACCGTCACATTAAGCGACGCTGCAGCGATAGCGACAACGATGCCGATCGCTGCAGCGTCGCTGTTTGGTCGCTGGAGAGCTGTCACACAGACCGCTCTCCAGCGACCAACGATGCCGAGGTCCCCGGGTAACCAGGGTAAACATCGGGTTGCTAAGCGCAGGGCCGCGCTTAGTAACCCGATGTTTACCCTGGTTACCAGCGTAAAAGTAAAAAAAAACAAACAGTACATGCTCACCTGCGCGTCCCCCAGCCTCTGCTTCCTGACACTGACTGAGCTCCGGCCCTAACAGCAGAGCGGTGACGTCACCGCTGTGCTTTCACTTTCACTTTAGGGCCGGAGCTCAGTCAGTGTCAGGAAGCAGAGGCTGGGGGACGCGCAGGTGAGCATGTACTGTTTGTTTTTTTTACTTTTACGCTGGTAACCAGGGTAAACATCGGGTTACTAAGCGCGGCCCTGCGCTTAGTAACCCGATGTTTACCCTGGTTACCAGTGTAAAACATCGCTGGTATCGTTGCTTTTGGTGTCAAACACAACGATACACGGCGATCGGACGACCAAATAAAGTTCTGGACTTTATTCAGCGACCAGCGACATCACAGCAGGATCCTGATCGCTGCTGCGTGTCAAACTAAACAATATCGCTAGCGAGGACGCTGCAACGTCACGGATCGCTAGCGATATCGTTTAGTGTGACGGTACCTTAAGCGACTTTATAACGATAGCGATCTGTGACGTTGCAGCGTCCTGGATAGCGATATCGTTGTGTTTGACACGCAGCAGCGATCTGGATCCCGCTGTGATATCGCTGGTCTTTGCTGAAAGGCTGAAAGTTCAGAATTCAGAACTTTATTTGGTCGTCAGATCGCCGTGTATCGTCGTGTTTGACAGCATAAGCAACGATGCCAGCGATGTTTTACAATGGTAACCAGGGTAAATATCGGGTTACTAAGCGCAGGGCCGCGCTTAGTAACCAGATATTTACCCTGGTTACCATTGTAAAAGTAAAAAAAAAACAGTACATACTCACCCTCTGATGTGTGTCACGTCCCCCGGCGTCCGCGCTGCTGCTCAGAGCTTCCTGCACTGAGTGTGTCAGTGCCGGCCGGAAAGCAAAGCACAGCGGTGACGTCACCGCTCTGCTGTTAGGGCCGGCGCTCACACAGTGCAGGGAAGCGGACGCCGGGGGACGCAAATGTAAGTATGTAGTGTTTGTTTTTTTACATTTAACACTGGTAACCAGGGTAAACATCGGGTTACTAAGCGCGGCCCTGCGCTTAGTAACCCGATGTTTACCCTGGTTACCCAGGGACTTCGGCATCGTTGGTCGCTGGAGAGCTGTCTGTGTGACAGCTCTCCAGCGACGAAACAGCGACGCTGCAGCGATCTGCATCGTTGTCGATATCGCTGCAGCGTCGCTTAGTGTGAAGGTACCTTTATAGTAGAGCTTGTGTTGAGTTTTAAGGTACCTTCACACATAACGATTTCGTTAACGATATCGTTGCAACGTCACGCTTTTGGTGACGTAGCAACGATCCCGCTTAACGATCTCGTTGTGTGACAGCGACCAACGATCAGGCCCCTGCTGGGAGATCGTTGGTCGTAGGGAATGATCAGGACCTTTTTTTGGTCGCTTATCACCCGCTGTCATCGCTGGATCGGTGTGTGTGACGCCGATCCAGCGATGTGTTCACTTGTAACCAGGGTAAATATCTGGTTACTAAGCGCAGGGCTGCGCTTAGTAACCTGATGTTTACCCTGGTTACCCGGGGACTTCGGCATCGTTGAAGACAGTTTCAACGATGCCGAAGTCGTTCCCCTGATCGTTGGTCGCTGGAGAGAGCGGTCTGTGTGACAGCTCCCCAGCGACCACACAACGACTTACCAACGATCACGGCCAGGTCGTATCGCTGGTCGTAATCGTTGGTAAGTAGTTTAGTGTAACGGTACCCAAGGCTATGTGCGCACGTTGAGTATTTGCTTGCAGAAATTTCTGTAAGGTTTCTGCATCTCTTGGCAGGAAAACAACTGCTGAAAAAAAACCTTGCATTTTTGTTGCATTTTTGCCGTGTTTATGTATGCGTTTTTTTCATGCTTTTTTTGTACAGCAATGAATGCTTTTTTTGAGCTAAATAAAGATTATTTAAAAAACGTTTTTTTTTATGTAATTTCTTGATTCAACACCACCTTTTTCATGCTGATGCAGTAGCATCAGGGTAATGGGATTAGGGCTTGGTGGCAGCAGCTGTCATTGACACCAGCTCTAGGCTTAGTAATGTGTGTCAGCCCAACACCCTCATTACTAAACCGATAAGTAAACACAAGCACACACCTTGTCACTAGCCTATGTAGGAGCATTAACAGAATGAAAGTACATAGCCTGCAACCAGATAGCAACTGTTAATTTTAAAGAAAAAAATGAAAGAAAAAAAATTGTGTGGGCTCCCGTGTAATTTTAATAACCATTAGAGGGAAAGCCAACAGCTGAGTACTGTTGTTAATATTCTGGGAAGGAGCCAATAGCCATAAAGGTCCCCAGGCTATTAATATCGGGTCACAGCTGTTTGCTCAGACTTTACTGCTAGGTTGCAAGGGGACCCCAGAGAAAAATTGACGTGGGGTCTCCCTATAAAATCCAACCTGCAAAGGCTAGGAAGACAACATGCGGCGAATATTAATAGCCTAGGAAGGGGCCATGGGTATTGGCCCCTCCCAGACTAAAAACATCAGCTCTCAGCCCCCCAGAAAAGGCGCATCTATAAGATGCGCCAAATCTGGCGCTTAGCCTTGCTCTTCCCACTTGACCTGTAGCGGTGGCAAGTGGGGTTGATGTCACCTTCGTATTGTTAGATGACACTAAGCCAACAGGTTAGTAACGGAGAGGCGTCTGTCTATAAGACACCTATCCAATAGTAACCCCATATTGATACTGTATAAAAAAAAAAAAAGACACAGAATAAAGCCCTTTAGGGTCATTCCATGTCAAGTGAACCAATGATTTTTACCTCTATATTTTTAATTCTTTTGAGATTTTGTTATTTGGTAATAGTGTGTCAGAGAATGCAAAATGTGAAGAAGAAAAAATTCTAGAAATTTTTTTTTTTTTTATTGATTTTCAAAGTTCAGAAAAAGTGCGAATTTCGGTGTTGCCTGCCTTTACATTTCTCCTCATAACTCCAGGCTAGAAAAAAGATAGAGGATCCAAATAAACACAATTCTACTCAGAACTGTACAGGCTTTCACCAGATATGTCACAAGAGTATCTTTAATAATATTTTACACATGTGAAAGCAAACGCAAAACTTAAAAACGCATTTCTGAAAAAAAGTTTAATGTAAAAAATTCAAAAACTGCATATGTGCCGGTTATACTCCTAGCCACATATGTACCAAAATACATGTTGGGATCGTGATGGGATCATATTTAAAAAAATTAAACTATTAGTGTCAGTTCGAAAATCTCAAATTCAGATCTGTTCAGCCTGTGGTGTAGAAGTGTGGGGTCCATTTTATTATGTTTTAAAGCTGAGAAGCAGGAGAGGACAGAGGAGAAGCTTTGTTAGGGCCCAACCTGAGATTGAACAGGAGTAGACAGTGACTGCAGAGCAGATGACAGGCCGGCAGCTCGGGTCTCCAGAGGCCGTATTCACACCAAATCTTATCACCCGGGCAACTCCTCAAATGGAGGGAGAAAAATACTCTTAACATCGAGTTCATGTATTGTACAAACCAGGACTACGGGGAGGAGGAGAGTTTGTTATAACATCGGTTACAGGAAGCAGAACCCATCACAGGGACTCGGCAATACCGGACTGTCATCCCATGTAGTGGAAATAAAGACCGTGACGTCCATGAAGTGGTAGAAGGCGGCACAAGATCGGCCATGGATGACACAACTGGCTATGTGGCCTGTGAATATGATTGACGCTGGTGGCTACTGGACTCTCCAAAGATTGTGAAAATGAAGAAGTGACTTTTCTGCACCTTCTGGTCCAGTGCCGTCCTTTGTGTATCCAAGAAAACCAGACATTGTAAAAGTGAACAAAAATCAAATATTGTTAGCCCCCCCGCGTAAACCTGAAAGAAATATAGCGGGGGTCTCATGGCCTCATGGACCCTGTCATTTAATATGACTTTCTGTCAGAAGAAAGGTCAAATAAAGGTCAGGTCAGTCATCTCTGAAAGTGTGACACTGGTTTTATCCAGTTTTTTCTGGTATGTTTGGCAGCTATTGTAACGGTTTTCTATTGGCTGTTAGCAGCTTTGCCGCTCTTTTTTTGAATATATAAACACCTGTTTTGTGGTATCTGGTCATTCTGTCAGCGGAAGAAGATAAAGAAGACCCCACCCTCCCTCCCCTGAATTCTTGTAATTTTACTGTCGTGTAGTTTAATTGTGGGAAAATCACCCATGTCTGGGTGGATTGGTTTATTGGAAAAGTTTGGTACTTTGGTTTTATAATTTATGGAGTTTATTTATTGGTGATTAATTAATTTATGTAACCCTAAATAAACTACACGGCCATTTTTATCCACAATTAAAGCGTTTTGTGTTTTTATTGTATGAATGGGTTCTATGAGGCCATGACTCAGGTGGAGCCGAGCACCATGACAGGCCGTACGTACTCTGACACAGAAGGAGACGGCCATTGCTAGTAAGCGCTTATGGGCAAGATGACATTTCACCCGCTAGAAGGGACACATTGATGATAGAAGGCCAGTGTAAAAACCTACTATTAATTGTTTGATTAGTTCATATTTTATAGAACGAGGATTTAACTACTGGACTATTCTTCTTAAACACTTCATAAATGACATGTTTAGTGATATAATAGAAAAAAATTGTTCTATGTATAAATAGGTCGTAAAAATATTAGTTCTTTTAATCTTGTTTTTAACATATAATTAGGACGAGACTGTATTTAGAAAACCACACTTGAGGATGTGATCACCTTTTATCTTTTGGCTTGTTCAATGAATTCAGGTTGAAAATGCTGAGCAAGTTGTTATGATTAAGATGTATTTATTCTGGCAATTCAGTATTTTTTTGTGTTTCTTTATTGTTACATATAAATGTTGAATGCAATAAGTTGTAATTTGAAAAGAAAAAAGGAAGAAACTCACACAAACATAATATCAGATGATTCAAGGCTTAAAAAAAAATACAAATTTGATAGATCCCAAGTTGAATCCCTGTACAAATATAAACAAGGACACAAGTAACACGCATGCATGTTTTCACAATTTTAAAACATACGTTTTTTTCAGAATTGCACATCAAAATTTTTAATTTGATTTCTCCATAACAAAATATAAAGAAACAGTCTTGTGATATATCAAATGAAAGCCGGTACCGTTCTAAGAAAAATGATGCCTCTCCCAACTCTTTATCTTAATTCTAGCCCGAGATATGATAAAAAATGTAAAGCCATACCAGGCCAAAATTCGCGCTTTTTTTGAAACTTTAGAAATCTGTAAAAAATTAACTGATAAAGAAAAAAATTCAAAACTTTTAATTTGTAATTAACTGAAGTTGTACTTCATTAAAAAAATAAAAAATAAATAAATCTAAAGACGTCAGGTAAAAAAAATATTCATATTTGGATCACTTGATATGGAATGACCCTTTATTTGAAATAATGACACAGACTCCTCTAATAATCTTAATTAAACCATACTTGCCAAACGCCTAATCCACCGAAGCCAACGTCTCCTGCAACAAAAATAAAATAATTTACTACAGTATTCCTCACCTGTCCGCAGAGAAGGTAATCCATAGTGTCCCACAATGATCCTGATGACTTTGAGAGCTGTCACATCAGTAATGTGACTGCTCTCATAGTCAGCCGGCGAAGCCGCTGACGAAGCCGACGCGAAACGCGCGTTGGGGCAACGGTGTGGATCCCTACCTGACGCCGGCATTTTGGTAAGAGCCTGGAGGGTAATTTATAATGTTTATGAAACCCTTGAGCCTGTGTACAGGGCTCCTGTAAATACACTTAATACGCCTTTTACCGTACCCCAGGGTAATATGCCCATATTTGTTTGCACTATGCACTTTATGGCAATAGAGGACGTCTGGGATGATCCACATTAGTTTTCTTGGTCTGTGCTACCCGGCTCTCTTTAGCTGAATGAATTTGTAATTGTATGTCTATTTGACTTTTATTTATTGGTTCTGTAACCTTGTGATTTAATAAATTTATATTTAATTAGCTCATGGACGTGTACTCCATTTTTTTCTGTTTGAATCTAGTCGCTCAAGTAGAGCCTGCACTGCTAGAAACCAGGAGGTAAGGAAATGAAGGAGAATGCATATCTCTGATCTGCTCATGAGAAAACTGAGAATACCTCTTAATATGGCTGCACACAGTGCACTTCTTTTCCTGGCAATCTCACAGACAATGGAGCAAAGGTTAATCATTCACACCTCTACCCAATCCAAGAACTGGGGGTCCCTGCAGTTGACTAGCAATCAGCAAATCATACCATGTCTTTTAGGTAGTTGTTTTGGGAATAACCCTTTAACCCCTTCCCGACCTTTGACGCATACGCTGCGTCATGAAAGTCTGTGCCAATCCGACCTATGACGCAGCGTATGCGTCATGGAAAGATCGCGTCCCTGCAGATCGGGTGAAAGGGTTAACTCCGATTTTACCCGATCTGCAGAGACAGGGGGAGTGGTGCTTCAGCCCAGGGGGGGTGGCTTCACCCCCCCCATGGCTACGATCGCTCTGATTGGCAGTTTCACTTTCAACAGCCAATCAGAGCGATTTGTAATATTTCACCTAAAAAACTGGTGAAATATTACAATCCAGCCATGGCCGATGCTGCAATATCATCGGCCATGGCTGGAAATACTCAAGTGACCCCCCCCACACCCACCGATCGCCCCCCCAGTCCTCCGTTATGGGGTCCGGTCCCCTCCGTCCGCCTGCCGGCTCCCCCGTCCTCCTGTCCGCTCCCTCCTTGTTTGTATTCACCCCCCCTGTGCTCCGATTACCCCCCCTGTGCTCCGATCCACCCCCCCACCACCCCTTCATACTTACCGATCCTCCCGGTGTCCGTACGTCTCCTCGCTGGGCGCCGCCATCTTCCAAAATGGCGGGCGCATGCTCAGTGCGCCCGCCGAATCTGCCAGCCGGCAGATTCCTTACAGGTACGTTTTGATCGCTGTGGTAGGTTCTATCACAGCGATCAAAATAAAAAAAATAATAAATAAACCCCCCCCCTTTATCACCCCCATAGGGACAATAATAAAATAAAGAAATTTTTTTTTTTTTTTTTTCGTTTTCCACTAGGGTTAGGGTTAGAACTAGGGTTAGAAATAGGGGTAGGGTTAGGGGTAGGGTTAGGGTTACGGGTAGGGTTAGGGTTAGGGGTAGGGTTATGGCATGTGCACACAGTGCGGATTTGGCTGCGGATCCGCAGCGGATTGGCCGCGGATCCGCAGCGGATTGGCCGCGGATCCGCAGTGGATTGGCCGCTGCGAATTCGCCGCTGCGAATTCGTAGCAGTTTTCCATCAGGTTTACAGTACCATGTACACCTATGGAAAAACAAATCCACTGTGCCCATGGTGCGGAAAATTCCGTGCAGAAAGGCTGCGTTGTATTTTCCGCAGCATGTCGATTCTTTGTGCGGATTCCGCAGCGTTTTACACCTGTTCCTCAATAGGAATCCGCAGGTGAAATCCGCACAAAAAAACACTGGAAATCTGCTGTAAATCTGCAGGTAAAACGCAGTGCCTTTTACCTGCAGATTTTTCAAAAATCGTGCGGAAAAATCTCACACGAATCCGCAACGTGGGCACATAGCCTTAGGGTTAGGGTTGGAATAAGAGTTAGGGTTGGAATTAGGGCTAGGGTTGGAAATGGGGTTAAGATTAGGCTTGTGGTTAGGGTTACGGATAGGGTTAGGGGTGTGTTGGGGTTAGGGTTGGGATTAGGGTTAGGGTTGGAATTAGGGTTACAGGTGTGTTGCGGTTAGGGTTGTGGTTAGGGGTGTGTTGGGGATAGGGTTGTGATTAGGGTTATGGCTACAGTTGGGATTAGGATTAGGGGTGTGTTGGGGTTAGTGTTGAAGTTAGAATTGAGGGGTTTCCACTGTTTAGGCACATCAGGGGTCTCCAAACGCAACATTGCGCCACCATTGATTCCAGCCAATCTTGCGTTCAAAAAGTCAAATGGTGCTCCCTCCCTTCCAAGCCCCAACGTGCGCCCAAACAGTGGTTTACCCCCACATTTGGGGTACCAGCGTACTCAGGACAAACTGGGCAACAACTGTTGGGGTCCAATTTCTCCTGTTATCCTTGCAAAAATAAAAAATTACTTGCTAAAACATAATTTTTGAGGAAAGAACAATTATTTTTTATTTTCACGGCTCTGCGTTGTAAACTTCTGTGAAGCACTTGGGGGTTGAACGTGCTCACCACACATCTAGATAAGTTCCTTGGGGGGTCTAGTTTCCAAAATGGGGTCAATTGTGGGGGGTTTCTACTGTTTAGGCATATCAGGGGCTCTGCACACGTAACATGATGCCCGCAGACCATTCCATCAAAGTCTGCATTCCAAAACGTCACTACTTCCATTCTGAGCCCCGGCATATGCCCAAACAGTGGTTTACCCCCACATATGGGGTATCAGCATACTCAGGAGAAACTGGACAACAACTTTTGGGGTCCAATTTCTCCTGTTACCCTTGGGAAAATAAAAAATTGTGGGCTAAAAATAATTTTTGAGAAAAGAAAAATTATTTTTTATTTTCATGGCTCTGCGTTATAAACTTCTGTGAAGCACTTGGGGGTTATAAATGCTCACTATGCATCTAGATAAGTTCCTTGGGGGGTCTAGTTTCCAAAATGGGGTCACTTGTAGGGGAGCTCCAATGTTTAGGCACACAGGGGCTCTCCAAACGCGACATGGTGTCCGCTAACGATTGGAGCTAATTTTCCATTCAAAAAGTCAAATGGCACGCCTCCCCTTCCGAGCCTTGCCGTGCACCCAAACAGTGGTTTACCCCCACATATGAGGTATCGGCGTACTCAAGAGAAATTGCCCAACAAATTTTAGGATCCATTTTATCCTGTTGCCCATGTGAAAATGAAAGAATTGAGGCTAAAAGAAATTTTGTGTGAAAAAAAAGTACTTTTTCATTTTTGCGGATCAATTTGTGAAGCACCTGGGGGTTTAAAGTGCTCACTATGCATCTAGATAAGTTCCTTGGGGGTCTAGTTTCCAAAATGGGGTCACTTGTGGGGGAGCTCCAATGTTTAGGCACACGGGGGCTCTCCAAACGCGACATGGTGTCTGCTAAAGATTGGAGCCAATTTTTGATTCAAAAAGTCCTTCCCTTCCGAGCCCTGCCGTGCGCCCAAACAGTGGTTTACCCCCACATATGAGGTATCAGCGTACTCAGGACAAATTGGACAACAACGTCCGTTGTCCAGTTTCTCCTTTTACCCTTGGGAAAATAAAAAAATTGTTGCTAAAAGATAATTTTTGTGACTAAAAAGTTAAATGTTCATTTTTTACTTCCATGTTGCTTCTGCTGCTGTGAAACACCTGAAGGGTTAATAAACTTCTTGAATGTGGTTTTGAGCACCTTGAGGGGTGCAGTTTTTAGAATGGTGTCACTTTGGGGTATTTTCAGCCATATAGAACCCTCAAAATGACTTCAAATGTGAGGTGGTCCCTAAAAAAAATGGTTTTGTAAATTTTGTTGTAAAAATGAGAAATCACTGGTCAAATTTTAACCCTTATAACTAGTGTTGAGCGATACCGTCCGATACTTGAAAGTATCGGTATCGGAAAGTATCGGTATCGGAAAGTATCGGCCGATACCGGCAAAGTATCGGATCCAATCCGATACCGATACCCAATACCAATACAAGTCAATGGGACTCAAGTATCGGACGGTATTCCTGATGGTTCCCAGGGTCTGAAGGAGAGGAAACTCTCCTTCAGGCCCTGGGATCCATATTAATGTGTAAAAGAAAGAATTAAAATAAAAAATATTGCTATACTCACCTGTCCGACGCAGCCTGGACCTCAGCGAGGGAACCGGCAGCGTTGTTTGTTTAAAATTCGCGCTTTTACTTGGTTACGTGAAGTCCCGGCTTGTGATTGGTCAGGGCGGCCATGTTGCCGGGACGCGGACCAATCACAGCAAGCCGTGACGAAATTACGTCACGGCTTGCTGTGATTGGTCCGCGTCCCGGCAACATGGCCGCCATTAACCAATCACAAGCCGTGACGTCACGGGAGGCTGGACACGCGCGCTTTTTAAAATGGGCGCGTGTCCAGCCTCCCGTGACGTCCCGGCTTGTGATTGGTTGCGCCGCGGTCAACCAATCACAAGCCGGGAGGCTTGTATAATACATCAGCTCAGAGGTGATACATGGGAATGTGAGACACATCCTGCAAATTCGACCAAACTTATTATGCAACAATTGATGTTTTGACAACATTGGCAGTTTCCCCTTGTTTGGTTTAGTTCATCCTCACTCATTTTGTGCGCCGCGGTCAACCAATCACAAGCCGGGAGGCTGGACACGCGCGCATTTTAAAATTTTAAAATGGGCGCGTGTCCAGCCTCCCGTGACGTCCCGGCTTGTGATTGGTTGCGCCGCGGTCAACCAATCACAAGCCGGGAGGCTGGACACGCGCGCATTTTAAAATTTTAAAATGCGCGCGTGTCCAGCCTCCCGGCTTGTGATTGGTTGATCGCGGCGCAACCAATCGCAAGCCGGGACGTCACGGGAGGCTGGACACGCGCCCATTTTAAAATGCGCGCGTGTCCAGCCTCCCGTGACGTCACGGCTTGTGATTGGTTGCGTCTCCCATGTGACTGCGACGCAACCAATCACAAAGCCGGGACGTAATTTTAAAATCCTTAAGGACCTGAAATTACGTCACGGCTTGCTGTGATTGGTTGCGTCCCGGTCACATGGGCGGCACGCAACCAATCACAAGCCGGGACTCACGTAAAGGAAAGAAAAGCGCGAATTTTAAACAAAGAACGCTGCCGCTTCCCTCGGTAAGGTGCAGGCTGCGTCGGAGAGGTGAGTATAGCAATATTTTTTATTTTAATTCTCTCTTTTACACATTTTTACATTAATGTTGTTTCGATACCGATACCCGATATCACAAAAATATCGGATCTCGGTATCGGAATTCCGATACAGCAAGTATCGGCCGATACCCGATACTTGCAGTATCGGAATGCTCAACACTACTTATAACTTCCTAGCAAAAAAAAAATTTGTTTCCAAAATTGTGCTGATGTAAAGTAGACATGTGGGAAACGTTATTTATTAACTATTTTGTGTCACATAACTCTCTGGTTTAACAGAATAAAAATTCAAAATGTGAAAATTGCGAAATTTTCAAAATTTTCGCCAAATTTCCGTTTTTTTCACAAATAAACTCAGAAATTATCGACCTAAATTTACCACTAACATGAAGCCCAATATGTCACGAAAAAACAATCTCAGAATCGCTAGGATCCGTTGAAGCGTTCCGGAGTTATTACCTCATAAAGGGACACTGGTCAGAATTGCAAAAAACGGCAAGGTCATTAAGGCCAAAATAGGCTGGGTCATGAAGGGGTTAAATTGTAGGCCATTCTCTGATTACACATTTTCTTTAAATAGCTTTAGTTTGGACCCTTCTTCTCACTATTCTTATCCCTGTACAGTTCCACATTGCTCATTATAAATTGGGGTGGTGCCAGTATGAGCTGAGACCCTCCTGTTCTTAGCCCCTATAGCACATGTAATGGTTGATCATTTAATTCCTTTGTCTAAGTTTTTTGCTAATCAATAAAATGAGAACTTTGTAAATATTTGTGTGATGAAGTGTAGAAAATATAAATATATCTGGTGATATATTACCGCAGCTGTATTCTGTGTTTACGGAGTGCTGGCCATCCTAGGAATATTTGGGACAGATTGCTCTTTTTATCCATCCTTTTACACTGACCCTCATGTCTTCCCTTGCCCCGCATAGTTCACGTGTTTTTCTGTAGTTTTTTGTTCCCGGTTTCTCATCATTTATATTCTCCAGTAATTACAGGAAAGTCTCCTCCTCGGGTTGTGGCAGGTAATTTGCAGGTTTATGGATTTAGATTCTCAAGCTAACAGGCTGTATTACCTCTTCCAGAGACATCATCCGAAAGTTACCCTGAAATCTGTATGCAGCGGAGGTGTCCAGGTGTGATGGATCTTGGTTGGCAGCACAATGCGGCTCATCAAATAAACTTGTCTTAAGTGTCACTTTTGCATAATGGAAAGAGATGATTTAAAGGCAGGCCTCAAAAAAGTCACCTAAAATTTTGACAAGCCAGAGTATAGAACCGCTATCTCCTATGCTTAGGTATAACTTCATCTGTCTTACGACAACTGTGAGGATGTGCTCTGTTCTGCTTATGTTATATATAACGTTGACATGAATTGGGTTTATCCGTATTACCGAGGCTCAGGAAAGCAGAATGTGGCTGCTGTGAGGAAAAGTCACAGTACATGGATGGAGCCTTAGCTGTCAGATTGGATCTTCTGGCTTGTTTGCCCTTATTGGTTTACAGTGCTTGAGACGCCTATTCAATTCCTTGAAGATTAGCAATTTTTTTTTCATATTCTGGAAATGGCTAAAAATTAAAAATGCATCTGAGTGCTTTCTTCTTTGTTAGTTTATGGCCCCATTGTCCGGTTCCATGCTTTAGGCTATGTGCACACGTCCAGAATTGCCTCACGTAAAACACATGCGGAATTGGCATGCGTTTTCCAGCTAAACACTAGCGTTTTACAAGCGTAATTAGCTTGCAGAATGCTAGCGTTTTCCAAGCGATCTGTAGCATCGCTTCATTACTGGGAACGGAAGCTGCCGGGAGCATCGTGAGGAGCGGGAAGGCTGAGAATATCACAACTTTTTATTTTTTATTTTTTTTTCTATTTTTAACATTCTATCCTTTTACTATTGATGCCGCATAGGCAGCACCAATAATAAAAAGTTGGTCACACTTGTCAAACACTATGTTTGACAAGTGTGACCAACCTGTCAATCAGTTTTCCAAGCGATGCTACAGATCGCTTGGAAAACGCTAGCATTCTGCAAGCTAATTATGCTTGTAAAATGCTAGTGTTTAGCTGGAAAAAGCATGCCAATTCTGCATGCGTTTTACCTGCGGAAATTTCTGCGGCAATTCTCGATGTGTGCACATAGCCTCATACTTATGAGTTATGACATATGCAATCTTGCCTTGCGCAGGCGTGTACTACGGAGGACCGAGAATGAACTTCAATCCAATATTGCGGCCAGCATGCAGCCAGCGGGTAAGGAAAGGGTGAATCAAACACCCGAAAACCCCGCCCATATGACTGAAAACCGGTCCCGCCAAATTCAGGTGACAGGTTCCCTTCAAGGTAGTGTCTAAGGCCAGTCTCACAGGCCAGATAATTCCGGAACCTGAAAAATCGGTACCGGAGTTATCCGTGTCCGTGAGCTCACATGGCACATCAGTGTGGCACACGTGCGGCAGCCGTGTGCCGACTGGGTACCACACGGACCGTGCAGGAGACAGCGCTAGAGATAAGCGCTGTCCCCTGCATCTGGTGCTGAATCCGCAATTCATTCCTTCTTCCCAGCAGCGTTCGCTGGAGAGAAGGAATGAAATATCATTGTTTTTTTTATTTTTTTTGTTTAAAATAAAGATCCTTGTCACCACCACCCTCCCACCCCCTGTGCGCCCGCCCGCTGTAAATAAAATACTCACCCAGCTCCCTTGATGCTTGACCGCAGCTTCTTCCTGTATGAGCGGTCACGTGGTACCGCTCATTACAGTGATGAATATGCGGCTCCACCCCTATGGGAATGAGAAATACATTGATTTCTTTCACTTACATTGACTACAACATAACATTTTCAATTTCGCAGACCATTATAACTATTTTCTCTGCCTGACCCAACAGAAGGCGGAAAAAGAAACACCTATTTTTTTGCAGACTGTCCTGGAATGGATGGCTGGTTGGCAACCTGCTGGACTGGACTGTATGTCGAACTGTCCTATTAGTTGTTGGCTAGCTTTTTCACAGAAATTGACAAGAAAATAGTTTCTGTAAAGTAGTTTTGTTTGTTTTTTCTTTATACGGTATATTTTCATTATGTCCTTTAACAGATGAGGATGCCCCGATGAGTTTCATGTAATGCGCTAATGCTCTCATCGGACCATTATAGAGGCTCGCCATGAAGGGTCCCTGGTTTGTGGATGTAGATCATAAAGAATAAAAACGATGTTGGCAATCTGATTGTGTGTTGGACTTTTATATTAAACTCAAGCCGGATTTTGTGAGTACGGCAGCGAGTAATTGTTAATACTGATGCATTGGAGGTCTGCTTACCTGCTTCATGGCTCTAATGAGGCAGCAAATGACATGAGTTATGAGATTATTGTGGAGGTGTAAATCTCATCAGACGTTCTCGAGCATATTTCATGCAATCAGACAATCCAGTTCCCTAATCCCTCCACTGTTCTGCCAGAATGCTGCTCACTGAGGGGATTAGTGTACCTGGAAATAAGCAAATGCATCAGCATGCAGATACCCTGCTCCTCGTCTAACAAAGGGTGTTAACCGTTTCTTCTCAAATATTGCCTTTCTTTACACAGAGGATGCGATTTGTGTTTAGATACGAAGCCTTATAGATACGGTATTTATGCCATATACTAAATATGCACAAGGTTATGTATTGTGGATATCATAATGATTTTTTGTTTTGTTTTGTTTTATATATAATCCGTATCACTTTTTTCGCCACATAATGTAGATGTGCTATTTGGTTACTATCCATCTTTTGGAGAACTTTTTCAGTAAAATTTTGCCATTTTGTTGTGCTAGAGAAGTGAGACATCTGATATAAAGCTCTAAACTTTCCAGCTGTTCCGCAGTGCCATAAATAAAGCATTGCTGACTCGTGGTCTGTTCTCCCCAGATATGTGCTGGGTTGTGGAGTCTGTGCTACCAGGAGCACTTTAAAGGGAACCTGTCACCTCAAATTGGCGGGATATTTAAATGACTTTTTACCTGTCCTATGGGTGGCTTTTCATCTTCATTTCTCCACCCCAAACAAAACATACTGCGCGTGCGCCACCGAAGATTGCATTGCGCATGCGCCAACTATGGAGCACAGGTACTCTAATTCAATAACATATTGCGCACAACAGGGCCGGACGGGGTGGAGAAATGAAGATGAAACGCCGCCCATCGGACTGGTAAAAAATCATTTAAATATCCTGCCAATTTGAGGTGACAGGTTCCCTTTAACCCAAAACTGGGTAACTTTCTGTTTAATCACAGCATTAAACTAATGTTCTTCTCAGTATTGTATATCCCCTTCATCATATCCTCATTGCACTAAAGAGGAGAAAGGTGTAAAATGTTTTATAAAATCAAATAATATAAATAGAACCCGCGCGTGAGGAGTGAAACATAGATGGATAATACTAGAATACTCCAAAGATGTCCCAGCAAAAATAACAATACTGCTCCACTGGAGGAACAGCAGTAGCAATAGGCAATTACTAAGATTGCGATCACTCACTGAGCTCCCCACCTCTTAAATATACAATCGTGCCACTAAAAAAAACAAATGTGGCTGTCGGCTTACCTGTCAGCTTACCTAGGTGTTCAAAGTGCTATGGCGTTCTGGTTCCAGGCTGCCGGTACCCGGGACTGCGGCCCTGTCTATATCCGGCGGTGAAGCACTCCTTGCCGTGCACTATAGGGGTGGAACTGTCTGGGTGTACAGGGTTACGGCACTGCTTGTGCCAGATGGTGGAACGCACTCGTGGGACCAGGCGCGCTCCGGCCGGTAGCGCTTCCTGGAATACCACGAGGAAAGAAAAAAATGGCTGTTAGGCTCCTCCTACCAGTGACATCACCTGTGGTATGGATCGCCGAAGCGCTCACAAAAGGAAGGGAACTAACCAACGCGTTTCGAAGAGGCTAAGCCCTGACGAAGAAGAGGGCAGGGAACGTGTGAGTGTATTAAAATGCTGCAAAAGAAGTAACTCTGGCTGTGCACGTGAGATTTATCTGCTGACCATTGAACATCCCATACATGTTTAGTCACCCAAGCCCACCAGTTCTTTTGAATCTGCTCAACCAGCTATCGTGTTTTGGGGCTTCTTGACTCGCCCATGAGAGTTGATGTCGGGACAAAGGAGGTGTGGGAGAGATCATAACATCTGAATTCTCGTGGCAGATCCAGAAACACTTGATCACATTTTTTATTCTCTTAAAGGGGTTGTACGGTCCAAAATGATAAATCTGCAGTCCCTCTGTGGGACTGCAGACTTGGGAATCCCCCCCCCCCCCACACTATGTGCTTCAAGGATTTGCTGGTTTCTGAGCCAGATGACTGCAGACTTATCATTTTAGACCGGACAGCCCCTGTAATATATTGCAGTCATCATTATATAGCACTGTGCACTTACAATTGCTCATTTTGCCTTTCTACTCAGCCAATTCGCCTCTTAACTCTGCTGTGTATAAAAACAGGAACTCTCTTGTCCCTGCAGAAATCATTCCCCTCTTCAACTACTGACCCAGCTGCTCTGCTCCTCCCCTGTCATTGACTTTTGCAGTTACCTATAACTCATACAGTAAAAATTAACTTCCTGTTTCTACATAGTCTAGAAGGATTCAGCTAGTAAGTTTTGAAGCATGTGATGCCATAGACCTAATGGAAGATAAGAGCATTAGCTGCATATAAAGGCAAAATGAGCAATTGTAAGTACACAGCGCTATATAGTATGATGATTGCAATATATTAAGGGGATACAAACTTTGATAGGAGCCGGAGTGCTTCTTTAGGTCTCCCATACACATTAGACTGGCATCAGACGAACCTGCTGATATCGGGATTTGGGGACTTTTCAGTGTCTGATGTGTATGGGGGATGTCCCCTTCCCCAGAAGGCAGATGTTGGGGGTGGGGTAAGAAAGATCGAGCATGTATGATTTCAACATGCCTTAGCTTTTCTTTCTTCCAACGTAATCCTCTCCTCCTATAAGGCTACGTTCACATTTGCGTTGTGCGCCGCAGCGTCGGCGCCGCAGCGCACAACGCAAACAAAAACGCAGCAAAACGCATGCACAACGCTGCGTTTTGCGCCGCATGCGTCGTTTTTTTCATTGAATTTGGACGCAGCAAAAATGCAACTTGCTGCGTCCTCTGCGCCCCGACGCGGGCGCCGCAGCGACGCATGCGGCGCAAAACGCAAGTGCGCCGCATGTCCATGCGCCCCCATGTTAAATATAGGGGCGCATGACGCATGCGGCGCCGCTGCGGCGCCCGACGCTGCGGCGCTGGCCGCAAATGTGAACGTAGCCTTACACATACACATGCCGGTATACGAGGGTTTGATGGAGGAATAGCTGCATATGGCACACACACAGTGTCATGTACTGCACTACACTATCTGAATCCTTCCGGCTTTCTTCCAGACACTTGTCCCTGGTTTGAATGGTGCCATTTCTTACAGAAAGCAGCAGTGTTTTCTGCTGTACAACAGCTCCTCTTACATATTTGATACTGCTTTTTCTAAGAAATCTGTGAAGTGTTTAAGTATTTATTCTTCGTGTTTACACAGTATCCAGTAAACTCATTTACATGCTAAATGAGATGCAGACTTCAATTTTAATAGGGATCAACAGAAACTAATGGCTTACCCCAGCAGGCATTTCTGTATTTTAGTAATTTGTTTGGAAAGTGTCCAGACCATTCCAGATCGTTTCTTTCTCTTCTTTGGGTCTGATGCAAAACAGTTGCTTATCAAGACTGCCCTGCTGTTTATTCCCAGCGCTTGACTTCCATTTCCTTCTGCACATCTGTGTCGGGCCAGTTCCAGAGATGTAGAATTTTCTTTCACTTAATGCCTCTGCTCCTAGCTGGAGCCAACCCTGAGGAATGTAGCCTTGTGCTGCAATGTTAACCCTACAAATGGATTCTGCATAGGAGGAGGAGATCTTGAAATTAATATGCCCTTTAGAAACTGGTAATGGGGTTAGCTGAGGCACAGGTCGGCACTGAATGTTCTTATGGCTCCTCATAGGATCTTGTTAGTTGAGACCCTGGAGAGGTGATGAAATATCATTGGGAGTGGCTAGTGTAAGTCATGTTAATGGCCCAATTACACGTGGCAGAATACCAAACTTCTTTCAGCATAACCAAACTTTGTTGACAGTGATGCATCTGTGAAAATATATAAAATGTTGACCCAATTTTTAAGTAACCCTTAGGGGCTATATTAAACCTTTTCACCACTTCTCTTTTTTTCAGGTTTTTAGTCACACATCATTTGCAGGCAAAATAGTATGTCATCATGTAGGTTACAGATTGTATATTACAAGAGAAGACTTGCTAAACTCTGTGGTCATAGGAAAGATCCTAATACTTGGCCATGCAGAAAGTTAAAGGCATTGTCTAACGAAAACCGCCTGTGTGTATATGTATGTATGTGTGTGTGCGTGTGCGTGTGTGTGTATAGAAAATATAATATATATATATATACACACACACACACACACACACACACACACACACACACACACACACACACACACACACACACACACACACACACACTTATACATTATTACTCACGCACTATAATATATATATTTGGCCCGTAAGGACATTATAAAGTAGGAGAAGGCTCCTCTTGGGATTCCCTATTGAGCTAGGATGGGCATTTGTGACCATTGTTTCAAGGGTTAATCCTGTCTTCTTTTTTTTTCCTTCAGAAGTGCACCTGCCCAAGCCTGGCTTCTTGATTGTTAGTGGGGTGGACGTTCTTGCTTGATGGTTGTGTTGGTGGCCTGATCTATGGTCTCCTGATGCTACGATAGGAGGTAACTTTGCCTCTGCAGCATCAGAAGTGCAGTGTGACTGAGGCTGGCCAGGATCATGAGTTTACTGTGTAATCTTGCTAGCTCTGCTTTTCCATAGTACTAGCAAGTCCTGTGCAAGTTCAGCCAGTAATGCTAGTCTGCAACCGTGGCCATTATCCATCCTAGGCAATGGGTAAAGTATAAGAAATAAAATGTAATATAAGACTAGTGGCTGGAGATGAGCGAACCCAAACAGTAAAGTTTGGGATTGGTACAGACACCCAGTTTCCGGTGCTGAACACCGAACACTGACTTCTACCGGAAGTCCGTTTTAAGAGGGGGGGAGAGAGAACCCATTGACTTATATGGGGTTCAGGCACCCAAACCAAACTTTTTACTAACATTTGGTCTAACTCGATGAACGCGGACATCCATGGGTCATCTCATCCCTACTAGTGGCACATTTTCACAAAAAGTGGGTATAATTTGTAAAGTGCTTGTAAAATTGAGCAAGTTTCCAGTTTATGAAAATACGGTAACCTTCAAGCTGCCCTTGATTTACATGGGTAGCCATTAGATGAATGGCTATCATGTAATAATACTGTTAGGGCTCACCTGGTTAGATGGGTTCACGGAAACACATGTCACGGTGGGCAAACAGACCCAGGGCGTGACACAGCAAGCGGGTAAACAGGCTATGCTGGACGGCAGACAAACAAGAAAATGGCAGCTAAAATCTGTAGCAGAATGTATGTTTTAGAATCCACAGCAGATTGAAGCATAGTGTGAAGTCTCTAGTAACCGTTCATAATGCTTGTAGCAAATGGTGAGTTACCAGCAAGTCCTGGCAGTAGGTGTAAATAAATAGTAAAAAAACCACAGGCATCTGAGGGGATGGCAACACAAGAAACTGGAAGGTGGCAAACTCCACACAAATGGCAACGGAGTCTCACTCCTCGGACCCAAGGGTGTGTAAAAGTGGACAATAAAAGGATCTTGGAGAAGCCACCGAGGAACGCCAGGCCACTTGAAAGTCCAAACGTGGAGCGCAGTAAAGGACAGTGGCCTTAGGGGGAAGGGAGCTGAGCCTGGCCTTGAAGGGTGAACCTGGTATATGAGATGCACTTTCCATGATGCATAGGACATTTTTGGTTGGATGGAACTGCTCCAGTTCTTTACACCCAATACCAGGACCAGGGAAGATCAGCTGGTTTTCCCAGTGGACAGGTGAGGGTTCATCTCACAGGTCACTTAGTGCGTCGTGATGGCTATGTACGTCATGCTGATCACACCGATTCTGTACTGGTGCGATCACACAGCAAGGCTCCAGCGGTGACATTTTGTATTTGCGTTCTTGATGATCTGAGCACTTTAACAGCTCATATGCAGCTGTGTAGTGACCGCAGCACATAAGGCGCTAGACCAATGGAAAGCGATTCCTCTATCAGCCCATCAGCCTCCCTGAAGTGGGATTGTGGGTGCCGATGAATTGCTATGGCAACCGGGGGACCTGAGAAAAACCCTCCAAATCTTCTATACACCACAGCCAATCAGATCCTGCTAAAGCAGTGCTGTGTATTGCTAATGCAATCCTGAGATTGCATGTTAAAGGCCTTTTAAAGGGACTAATAAATATTGTTTAAAACGGTTATTAAATGTATCCTGCCTGACAAATATAAATAGTGATTTCAAATATTTTGTATTCAAAAATTATTCTATTAAATACTATAGCTTATTGCACAAAAAACAAATCCACATACATCTCTGTAAACAAAAGTATGTTTCTTAGGACATTTTTAATTAAAAAAATATATATATATTTATATATGTATATATTTAATAGGTGATTTTCTTCTACAAATATAATTTTTTTTTTAAATTGTACAGGTTGGGTATCACTGTAATATTAACCCACCCTATATAATCATAATTGTATTAAGGTTTTTTTTAATTATTGTAGTGCATGCCGTAAGAAAAAAATATTAAATTCCAGAATTGCTGGATTTTGCTCATCTTAAAAAGTGATCCAAAAATGTTATATACCAAAAATGGTACCAGTGAAAGCTTCAGCTTGTACTGCAAATGAACCACCTCAGTATAGAGAAAGGAAGTTGCGGGTCTGGGAGTACAATGAAGGGAAAAAAAATATTGTTTTTTTTTTTCTTGTGCGAGTAGTAAAAAATGTATTTAAATTGGGAATTGTCATTATCAGAACGACATGTATGAATGTAATTTAAACTGGATAGTGGAGTATTAACAACTCTGAAACAATGTGTTTATTTTTGTTTCTTTTGTACATTCCATCTGCAAAAAAAGGGTAATAAAAATTGATCAGAAAGCCAAATGTTTCAGAAAATGGTATTGCTGAAAACCACATCTTGTTACACAAAAATTAAGCCCTCCTACAGCTCCATTGACAAAAAAATGTAAAACTTATGTCTCTCAAAATATACATGCATAGAAAGAATTCCCCCTCCAATATATTTAATGTACAAAAGTAGTAAAACGTGAATGCTATGTAAATTCAGCATTGCCATAATCGCACTGACCCACAAACCCACCTTATTTGTGCAGCATTTGAATACCATAAGATTGACAACATAAAACCAAAATAACAAAAGAAATGCCGCTTTGCTTTGTCTCTAATTCCCCCTTAGGGTAAGTTTACACAAGTTGTTTTTGCTGCTTTTTTTTCTGCATCTTCTTGGCAGGAAAGAAGCCGCGTCAAAAACTCAGGTTTTGGTGCATTTTTGCTGCGTTTTTTTTTTCTTTGTCCATGCTAATGTCCTTGAATTTTCAGCAGCAAAAACGCATCAAATAATAATACCTGCATTCTTGCTGCATTTTTTCAACACCCATTCAAGTCAATGGGTGAAAAACGCTGAAAAAAACGCTGAAAGTGACATGCTCTATGTCCAAAAAAACTCAACAAAGCACAAAATACTGATCATGCAAAAAAAACAATGTGTGCATGAGATTTCTGAAATCTCATAGACTTTGCTGGTACTGTAAAAAGCAGCTGAAAATTAGCATTAAAAAAACAGCACAAAAAACACCCTGTGTGAACTTACCCTGAAAGAGACTCGCTTTGAACAGTCATTCTGTGTTACAAAGTACAGGAGCTCGCTGCTTCATGGCGGCCAATCATTTATATACACCTTCCCACCTGCTTATCTTCCATCTATCTCCCCATTCTCTGGCTCTATGAAGCCAGAGCTGTCATCAAATGGAGGGGTAGAGATTGAGGGAAAACTAGCAGGTGGGAGGTGTGTATAAATGATTGGCCCCACCGTGAAGAACCGAGTGACGGGACTTAGTTTGAACAGTCATTCTCTGCTGACAGTCCCTTTTTAAAGAGTTATGGTAATAAGTTGGGTAATACGTTATATGTATCCAAAATGTCACCACTGACAAAAAAATAAAATTAAAAGTACTATACCTCCTTAAATGTGAGAATGTGAAAAACTAGAAAAAAAAGGTTTTGTTCAAAAAGCCTAAAAGGGGTCAATGGTGATTGATTGCGCTATAATCTGTGCTAGAGCACACGGTCTATGTATATAATTATATATACACACACTGTTCTATTCTTCTTGGAGGAGTTAGTGTGCTGATAAAATGTAATCGGTTTTGTTACTTTGCTACAGTGAAATAAAGCTACTCATCCCTCTTAAGGGGCATTTACACTGCAAGATAATCGTGACGGAGCGTACAGATGTACTAGTGATATTGGCATCCAGTACTGATCGCTCCGTGCCCATCATTTACTTTGATCTGCCGTCGGACATTCAATACAGGAAAGATAAATATCTTGGTACCGTGTTAGCCAGTAGATAGAAAAATATTTAGAATTGAGAGTCCTCAGTGGTTGATACCTTTTTAATGGCTAACTGAAAAGATGGTAACAAATTGCAAGCTTTCGAGACTACACAGGTCTCTTCATCAGGCAAAGACTAAAAGAAATTCTGAAGAATCACATATTTATACACAACACAGCACAAAACTGTCATTATGGGAGAGTGATAAACAGTTGTGTCCATAAATATTGGAAAGTTCCAAAGACCTTTTTGAATCAGGGCTACCATCCAAAAACGATTGAAAACCAGATCACAAGAGCTACCAGAATATCAAGGAATCACCTGCTACATTACAAAGCTAAAGAAGAAAATAACCAGGTACCTCTAGTAGATACCTACAATCCAAATCTGGAGGTGCTAAGGGGAGCTGCATGGAAACTACAACCTTTACTACAATCCATTTTTCCAGACCCCCCCACTACTATGTTTTAGGCAGCCCCCAAATCTAAGAAGCATCATTGTCAGAAGCTCCCTGTCCTCTCCAACAGCTGCAGGAACATTTCCTTGCAACCAGAAAAAAATGTAAAACCTGTCCATTTATAATGACCACGGGACAAGATAAAGATCCCCAATTCACATCAGGACTACAAGATACCAGGTACTTTCAGCTGCGTCACTTCTAATGTGGTGTACCTAATTATTTGTTTTAAGTGTCCATCTGGGGGTCTGTATGTTGGGGAGACAAGGTAGAAACTGGGAACAAGGATAAATTCTCACCGCCATACAATAAAAGAAAAAAGAATGGATATACCTGTGGCAATACATTTTTATATGCCTGATCATGGCACCATGGACCTGAAATTTCTTGTATTGAAAGGTAACTTCAAATCTCAGAAAGACAGGAGAATCTCGGAGTATAAACTTATGACGACCTTTGACACACTTAGTGCAGGAATGAATGTCGCATGGATTTATGTCTTTTTACATCAATTAAGGAATTTGCCCTTCAGACCTTGTGGGGTCATCACAACAGAACCAACCCCAATCAGAGGACAATAAAACATTCACTCCTAATCTAGGAACTTTCCAATATTTATGGACGCAACTGTTTATCACTTATCACTCTCCCATAATAACAGTTATGTGCTGTGTTGTGTATAAATATGTGATTCTTCAGAATTTGCTTTAGTCTGTGCTTGATGAAGAGACCTGAGTAGTCTGGAAAGCTTGCAATTTGTTACCATCTTTTCAGTTAGCCATTAAAAGGTATCAACCACTGAGGACTCTCAATTCTAAATATTTTTTCAGGCATTCAAATAACCGCCGTTCATGTAAAAAGTTATCCGATCTGTTGTCGAATTGTGCCGCCAGTCGGTCTGTATAAATGGACCCTTATTTGTGATGAATTGTTATGCAGTGGAGCAAACATGGCGATTTCTGTGAAATTTGGAAGCTTATTTTATTTTGTGTGGTATTATATTTCCTGTTTATAGTGACTTGGGTAATGGTGAGGTTTTGAATTACGTAGAACTAAGTGTGGAGGAAGTATCCATTCTATTGTGCTTTATTACTGGATTGTTTGAAAAGCCCGGCATACTTTTATAGTGTTACCTATGGCATAATATTAGTCCACAGCAGTTAGCTACTGAATAGGAATCCGCAAGTGACATGCCACTCATTTGAAGTGGATCTCTCACGGTATATCAAACAGGTCTTGTGCCTGATGATGCTGGTGCAAGTATTTTGAAAATTTGTCAGGCTGTATAATGTTTAAACTTGGTTTCCATCCACCTAGCCTAATTGGCAGCTCCTCAGTGTCCCTTCAGCTGAGGTCTCACGCTGACGAGTACAAGCTGCAACTGTCAGGCTGGGTGGGCAGTGATTGCATACACATTCCGACATGGATTTTCAAAGTGGGTACAACTTTTTCAGATCGAAAATAACTAATAGTGCATGTAGTTTGTGATATGAATTTGAGCGTGATAGGTTGCATTTGAAACACAAGCTGGAGGTTCCTTTAAAACGTATACCAAAGACCCCAGCCCCACCTCATTAATCCGGAGACCAAAAAGAAGGTAGTGTCGTCCTCCATCAGATCAGTATATGTCTGTATACCTATTGTAGTCTTCTGCAGTATCCTGTACAGAGCAGTAAAATAAATGGCAACTGTGTGCCGCATCGGTATCACACGAACAGGTACCTGAGAACCAACGGTATTGTTCATGCTGTTCCTTGGCGCCGGTGCTGAAGACAGCTCACATCATTGTCCCCTGGCTGCAACCTTCAACCGTCAGCTTTGCAAGGCTGGTTATCAAGAATAGAGGGCTCCCCATGCCATATTTTTTAAATTATTTAAATAAGAAAAAAACTGCTTGTGGTCCCATCCAGCCAAGCCAAGCTAAAGCAGACAGCTGGGGCTGGTAAGGGGCCATGGATATTGGCCCTCTCCAGCCTAAAAATGGCAGCCACCCCAGAAAAGGCGCATCTATTAGATGTGCCAATTCTGGCACTTTTCCTGGCTCTTTTCACTTGCCCAGTAGCAGTGGCAAGTGGGGTTGATGTCACCTTTTGAATTGTCTGGTGACATCAAGCTCAAGGCTTAGTAATTAATAGGCATCTATAAAACACCTATCCATTATTAATCCTATAGTTATATTGTAAATAAGCACACACCCAGAATAAAGTCCTTTATTTGAAATAAAAACAAAACACACTTTTCCATTTCTACTTAAAAATAACATACACAGTTACGTGAGTATAACACCCATTCTGTTGAAGCCCTTGTCTCCTGTAATGAAACAAAAATAAAAAAACAACCATATCCCTCACCTGTCCGTCGTTCTGTCCCACACCATAATCCATGTCTGGTCATAAACCTGGACGGTACCAAGATGCGACCATCTAGGCTGAGAACCACTGGTGAATGAGCTTCTGCGAGTTCAGCATCAGTGACCAGCAGTGACCTCATCCAGGTTACTGCGGGTAACTGAGGCTGTGTTCCCAGTCGGGCCCCTGAACTGCGGTAACCCTAGCACCATGAGGAAAAGTCAGTGAGTTCAAGCTCTGTGAGTTCACCGGTGACACTGACGTCTGAAAGAACACCTATCTTGGATTTCTTAGAATTTCTGCAAACTTTTTGTCTTTTGGTAGCGAAAATTGAGAGTTCATTGTTCACATCCTCAGCAACGGAAAACGTGATGTCTGTAGACTTTACATCACCTCTGAAGATGAGAAATATGTCTGTCTATCCGTAGAGCTGACATTTATAGGGCTGTAAATCCACAGCTCTCATTTTCCTATTTGTTTTTTGTTGTATTGCCGCTACTCTAGGAAATTGTTATCCTTTAAATGGCCCCTAAATAAGTTCTGTAGGCATTCACATTTGGCATCCATACTATTCATGTCATGAAGTGGTGCTCTAAGTTTTATTGGACTTTTTAAAAGGATTTTCCGATGAGACCTTATCACCTAAGCACAGGCCAGTTGGTAACTTAAGATCGGTGGTGGAGATCAGTTCACTGGAGTGATCATGGTTATTGACATGCCTGCTAAACTTCATCTTGCAAGTCTGTATCATCTTCATTGTAGACCCACGGAGAAGTCTTAGAAAAGGTGTTGTGTGTGTGTGTGTGTGTGTGATGTTGGAGGAGCCGTAGTTAGAGTAAACCAACACAATAAAAGTTTTCTAACCTCAGTACAACATTTTGTGCTTTAATGTGAAATATTCCTCAGAATCCCCACAACAGATCATTGCTTGTGCCAATTCATTTTAAGAAGTTTTTTTCCTTCAGCCTATTAACTTATTTTCCTGTTTCAGAAACATTTGTCACATTTGTTTCATAATGACTTTGTATTCCTTGTTTTTTTAATTTCAGTTCCTCATCTTAATTGCTATTTCCAGTTATAACTTTCGATCGACACATTACAAAGGTTGTCCCATAATCCTGAGGACTATAGAGTAATGGAGCAAGGGTCGCATATGCTCACTGCCACTCCATTCACACAGGGGCCATTGGAACAGTGGTGGTCCCTCCAATCGGGCCCATCGATCATACATTTATCACGTCTCTTGTGGATCTGTCATAAAGGTTTTGGCCAGCGAACACCACTAATGTTGCGCTCACGCACAATGGTCACACTACAACCAAAAACCTCAGCAGTTCTGTGCCGCTGCTGGTTTTCCATTGTTTCCCTGTACATTTTATCATGCAAGACATCTACTGTTTCACCTGCAATCGGCCGAGCGGTCTAAGGGTACCGTCACACAGTGCAATTTTGATCGCTACGACGGCACGATCCGTGACGTCGCAGCGATCGTATGATTATCGCTCCAGCGTCGTAGACTGCGGTCACACGTTGCAATCACGGCGCTGGAGCGATGCCGAAGTCCCCGGGTAACCAGGGTAAACATCGGGTTACTAAGCGCAGGGCCGCGCTTAGTAACCCGATGTTTACCGTGGTTACCAGCGTAAAAGTAAAAAAAAAAAAAACGTACATGCTCACCATCTGATGTCCGTCCGGTCCCTTGCCGTCCGCTTCCTGCTCTGACAGATCCGGCCGTACAGTGAGAGCAGAGTGCAGCGGTGACGTCACCGCTGTGATCTGCTCTCACTTTCCGGCCGGCAGACAGAGCGGGAAGCGGACGGCAAGGGACCGGACGGACATCAGATGGTGAGCATGTACGGTTTGTTTTTTTTTACTTTTACTCTGGTAACCACGGTAAACATCAGGTTACTAAGCGCGGCCCTGCGCTTAGTTACCCGATGTTTACCCTGGTTACCAGCGAACGCATCGCTGGATCGCTGTCACACACAACGATCCAGCGATGTCAGCGGGTGATCAAGCGACGAAAGAAAGTTCCAAACGATCTGCTACGACGTACGATTCTCAGCAGGATCCCTGATCGCTGCTGCGTGTCAGACACTGCGATATCGTAACGATATCGCTAGAACGTCACGAATCGTACCGTCGTAGCGATCAAAATTGCACTGTGTGACGGTACCCTTACTTATGAAATGGCTGTTTACCTGCAAAATTAAGTGATTATGTAGATGAGCAGTGGAAAGACTACAGCAGGGCTGCTGTGCTTTTCGGTCACAGTGTGAACGTAGTCTTAATGGGAATAAGTCAGCAGGTTTTGGGGTTTTTGCTTTGTAATCTGAAGACCACATGCTGTGGGGGTTAAAATACAGATTTCAGCAATGCCTGCCTTAGGCTGGTTTCACACTAGCGTTTGGCAGGGCTGCGGATGAAATCTTTCTTCCTCCGTTAAGCCCCGCCCACTGCCGCACCTCTTCCTTCAGCTCCGCCTACATCTGCATGCGTCCTGCATACCCTATCTTTAACATTGGGTACACAGGCCATGCGGATGTATGCGGATGCCTCTGTATGCGATGTTTTGATGCTGCGCTGACTGCAACAAAATGCAACATGTTGCGTACGACGCATGCTGAGGCATCCGCATACATCCGCATGCCCTGCGTACCCAATGTTAAAGACGGTATGCAGGACGCATGCAGACGTAGGCGAAGCTGAAAGAGGCTTGGCAGTGGGCAGGGCTTAACGGAGGAAGGAGGCTGCCATCTGCAGCCCTGCCGAACGCTAGTGTGAACCCAGCCTTATCAAGCGCTGTGGTTTTGTTTGTGATGATTGTTTTAGCACCAAAAGCTTTTTATTGCTGGACACAGCTGCTCCGGCCTCCTGGTCCGGCAACGTCTTCTCATGTGATGGTCACTTCACTGTCTATGGACATTGTGTATGGAGAGGCTGGTGTGGGTAGAGACCGCTGTGGTGTGGGTAGAGACCGCTGTGGTGTGGGTGGGGTTAGCTTCCTCAGCTCTGCTTCATTCAAAAAACACTGTGTGAGAATGGCTGCACCCATTAATCTAAGTGATACATCATTGGATTCAGCTTCTCTTGTCCTACATTAGGCTGTTCTCAGATGAGGTAAGAAAAGCCTGCTGACAGATTCCCTTTAAGTCATTACTTTACAACCTTATTATTTGAACATTGCCGCTCCTTCCTCATAGTCGGTTGGTGTAAGAGTGGGTGTATCATTCTATAATAATTTTTCCGATATGTTTACCGCTTTGCAAAGTATGACTGACATCAGTTTTCCCCACAAAAGAGATGTGTTGTGGCTGTAGATTCCCCAGATCAGGTCCCGATGAAACCCAGAGTATAAAACTAGTATATACAGGTAATCTTAGATCTTGTTACCCCGATTTCTACGTGCACAGGAGATGGTGGAGTGACACGTACAGCCTTAGGCTACTTTCACACTAGCGTCGGGCTCGGCCCGTCGCGGTGCGTCGGGCCGAGGTTACCGACGCTAGCGTTCTCTGCGCCACACAACGGGGGCAGCGGATGCATTTTTCCAGCGCATCCGCCGCCCCATTGTGAGGTGCGGGGAGGTGGGGGCGGAGTTCCGGCCGCGCATGCGCGGTCGGAAAAAGCGGACCGTCGGCTGCAAAAAAACGTTACATGTAGCGTTTTTTGTGCCGACGGTCCGCCACAACACGGCGCAACCGTCGCACGATGGTTGCGACGTGTGTCAATCCGTCGCAATACGTCGCTTAATGTTAGTGTATGGGGAAAAAACGCATGCTGCAAGCACTTTTGCAGGATGCGTTTTTTCGGCCAAACGACACATTGCGATGGATTGCAAAAAACGCTAGTGTGAAAGTAGCCTAATTCAACAAAAATCCCTCCATGCGATCGCATGCTGTGGCTAAGCTGTAAAGAAAATAGCATTTCATTATGTCTGATGCCCTCATCTGCTTTAGATGAAACCCAGGCAGCCAGTCTACTTATTTCATTGTTTGTTGCAGTATGCATCAGTTCACTAATTCCGTATTAAAAATAGTATCTTTACACTTGTCCGTATTTCTGTCTGCATGAATGTGTTATGATAATCGGGGAGTGCTGGATAACCAGCATGATGTGGAATATGTGACTCTTATGTCGTAAATTCAAAAAAATACATTAAGGCTATGTGCACAGGTTGCGGAATTTGACGCTGCAGATTCGCGGCTGTTTTCCATGCGTTGTACAGTACCATGTAAATGTATGGAAAACCAAATCCGCAGTGCACATGGTGCGGAAAATACCGCGCTGAAACGCTGCAGTTTATTTTCCGCAGCATGTCAATTTAGTGCTGATTCCGCAGCGTTTTACACCTGTTCCATAATTGAAAATCGCAGGTGAAATCAAAACTGCGGTAAATCCGCAGGTAAATGCAGGGCGTTTTACCTGCCGATTTTTCGGAATCTGCGTGGAAAAATTTGCACAAGAATCCGTAACGTGTGCACATACCCTTAAGGGTTATTCTAAGAACTGAAAGTGATTCTCTCTTTATTCTGAGAATAGGTGCCCAGATCTTGAGATCAGCGAGAGGAGGTGCGCTCGTTCGACCAGCACTTTTTCTTTATAGTACAGCAGGAAATGGCACAGTGCTCTCCTTTCTCTAGGAGTCCTATAGCATAGACGATAAAGCGTGCACACCTTTGCTCCATTCAAGGTGGGCCTCTATAGAGCTAGGTTCTTGGGTTCCAGGTTCAATTAGGGGTCCCAGAAGTTGACCCCCCCCCCTCCTTTGTTACTAGGGAATAACTTGCAATTCTGAGAATATTTTGTTAATGTTTGTTGACCTGTTTCTATGGAGAAAACCCTCTATTAAATAGATATACTGATAGGGAATTTAGATTGTGAGCCCCAATAGGGACAGTGATGAATGATGTCTGTAAAGCGCCGTGGAATATGGTGTGTGTGTGTGTGTGTGTGTGTGTGTGTGTGTGTGTGTGTATATATAAGCAAAGCATTATAAATCTCTGGTGGTGATTTATCTCAAGATCCGCAATCAGCAGTCCTTAATCGAACATGATTGCTCCTTCTTTCCCCATGACAATCATATGTCGGAGGGGCTCCAATAAACATGAGACTGGCAGCCAAATGTGTCAATATTGGCAGGTTCACCCAATGTTAGTCTGTGTATGGGAGACCTTAAAGAGAACCTGTCACCCCCCCCCCCCCCCCTAAGTCGTTTCAAACTAAAAGAGCCACCTTGTGCAGCAGTAATGCTGCATTCTGACAAGGTGGCTCTTTTAGTTCTGGGTGCTGTAACTAGAGAAATAATCAGTTTTATAATTTGTCTGAAATACCTGGTCCTCAGTCAAGTGGGCCGGCGTTTCCCCCCCTGCTTCAGACAGCACACTGCTGTCACTCACATCTTGGCGCCGGGCACCGCCTCCTCAGCGCTGTTTTCAAAAATAGCCGGCGCCTGCGCCGTCTTTCCTCATATGCAGTCTCGGTGATTCCCAGCCCCGCAGTGACTTATGATTTATTCACATTGCGGGGCGGCCGCACAGGCGCAGTCACCGAGACTGCATATGAGGAAAGACGGGCAGCGCTCACTGCGCCTGCACCAGGCAGGGGAAAAGAGCGCAGGCGCCGGCTACTTTTGAAAACAGCGGTGAGGAGGAGGCGGCGCCAAGAAGATGTGAGTGACAGCAGTGTGCTGTCTGAAGCAGGGGGGAAACTCCAGCCCACTTGACTGAGGAGCAGGTATTTCAGACAAATTATAAAACTGATTATTTCTCAAGTTACAGCACCCAGAACTAAAAGAGCCACCTTGTCAGAATGCAGCATTACTGCTGCACAAGGTGGCTCTTTTAGTTTGAAACGACTAGGGGGGGTGGGGGGGTGACAGGTTCCCTTTAAAGGGCTTGGCCTTGGGGTACAGACTGCAGACTTGTGAACCTTCACATCACACACACTGTGTGCTGTAAGGATTTTCCTGTGCCAGCTCCGGTAGCAGGCACATACTTTTGGCCACAATCTGACTAGACGTGTCCAGCCTTGCTCAATAAAAGTATAATACACCTGCATTGAGTGAGAGCGTGCCCATGTAGTCAGCATATGACAGCATGTATGCAAATCACATACTTGTGATCACTCGCCTGCAAACTTGGATAAACTAAAGCCAGAAAACCCCCACCATTAAAAGACTATCCCTGTGTACATCTATCCCAGCACCAATGAAGTTGTAGATCCTAATGTGTGATCCTAGCGCTGTGTCTATATATTATATATATAATATACCGTATATATAATTTCTTACATTGGTTTTTAATTTGAAGTAGTCAGTTTGTGAAATAACCAACCAGTTAGTAATGTTTGTACAGCTCAGCGCTTACCAACTAAGGAGCAGAATTGCTCACGTCTGTCGTTTGTTACTTTATTATTTCCCTTTGTATTTCTTCTTCGGGTTCAGACTTATTTATTATCCCGCTCCACAATGCAGCTGCAGTACAATACCGCAGATTCTCTGGACACTTTGTGTAAATGACTGTATGCTGTTTTCCAAGCAGTTATTCAGAATTAGAAACCTTTGTATTCAAGGCTGTGCAATACATCATCTGCTTGAGGATTAATATCACAGATGGAAGAAAAGCGTTGAGAGATCCAGTTTACATTGCCTGGCTCGCTGTGGGCTCGCTAGATTTACACTGTAGTTTTGTTATGATTTATCTGTATAAGGTAATAAAATGGATATCATGATCTGTTGCAAGAAGCACAAGTTTGATACATTATCACCAGGGCATGTGCTACATGCTAATTATAGCTGGAAGGATTGGTTATAGGGGACCTGTTAGGAGAAAATGTTAAAGGGATTGTCCAGGATTAGCCATACAGCACCACAACTGTGCACAGGTTATCTGTGGTATTGCAGCTCATCCCCCAATCCGTTTAATTAGATGGAGTTTAGAAATGTCCGAAAACCTATAGACATTTTTTTTTGCTATAATTTAAGCCATTTTTTTATTTGTCAACAAACGTCATTGCCAAAATCAATAGAAAACTTACAATGGAAGTTCTGCTCCTGTGAAAACTCCTGCATATTTGGTGTCTGTAACTATTGTAATGTTTCCCCCCTTCTTCTCCACTCATCTACATTACCGTACTGTAATTAGCTCGTACATTTATTTTGGCTGGGTGTAATTGGTAATATTTCCTGCATGATGTTTATTTTTCCCTGTTGTAAAATGTGATGACTCATTTCTGAGTTGTAATCTTGAATGCAAATATATAGCAGGGTGTGTCGTGCTTGGACATCTTAAGGCCCCCGTACACATTAAAGTCAGCCAAACCCGCCAATATCTAATGAGTATAGCAGTCTCCCACCCCTGCCCTACCAGATGATGTCAGGGAGATGAAGCTCAGCAGATAAGCTGCGGCCAGCGGTACCTCACAGCGGCTTTCTCCGCCACCATGTTGAAAGCCCATGACACCGACACTTCTGGCATCGGTTCCTCTCCTAGAACAATGACCTGGTCAGGTTGAAATTCCGTAAGCCAGATCCTTCTTTTGTCTGACATGTTGGCGAGTCAGGATACCTCCATAAATATTAATAGACACATGTACCTCAGTGACATATTTATGTCATTAATAGGGCTATAAATAACCCATCGAGGATAGAAAATAGGTACCCAGTCAAAAGTTATAGAGAGAGAGAGAGAGAAACAAGAGCAACTAGGTACAATTAATAAAAGTATGTTTTATTGGAAGTTCAAAAATGTACCAAGTAACCACAAATCACCACACAAAATACAATAAAATGAAACATACTCAGAAAGAAAACAGAAGAGCCAAGGGGCCACTATTTACAACTGCCCGATTGTGCATAATTATCCATAATCATCTAAAGTGCTTGTGCAATAATATATAGCGGTGGCAAGAAAATCCCTTTCACAAAAGATGTCAGAATAACTGCATCCAATTGAAATCCTAAAGGGAGAGAGGACTTACCGCAGGCAGAAGCAAGAGGACCCCAGGCCAGGGGTCATCTAACACCCGACTTGGAGTCCTCTTGCTTCTGCCTGCGGTAAGTCCTCTCTCTCTCCCTTTAGAATTTCAATTGGATGCAGTTTTTCTGACATCTTTTGTGAAAGGGGTTTTCTTGCCACCGCTATATACTATTGCACAAGCACTTTGTGCATAATTATCCATAATCCTCTAATCGGGCAGTTGCAATTAGTAGCCCCTTGGCTCTCCTGTTTTCTTTCTGTGTATGTTTCATTTTATTGTATTTTGTGTGGTGATTTGTGGTTACTTGGTACATTTTTGAACTTTCAATAAAACATACTTTTGTTAATTGTACCTGGTTGCTCTTGTATCTATCTATCTATCTATCTATCTATCTATCTATCTATCTATCTATCTATCTATCTATCTATCTATCTATCTATCTATCTATCTATCCCGTTAATGGCTGGCTGAGTCCACATTCCTCTGATATCTGGCCACCACAAAGGCCGCTGGATGTCATGACGGTAATAATGGTCAGTCGTTTTGCTGCTAGGGGACGTATTTGTTCATGATGTACACATCTTGCTCTGCTACAGCGCCTCTGTATGGATGTGTACGTATTTGTTAAATATTCATTCTGCCATTTTTTTTTAATGCTTATTTATTGATCCTATTATCCTAGTAAACCCAGTCCATATCAGTAGGTGCACACAACCGTATTCTCTCCATCCGAGAAGATAAACGTCCAATTAGACTGATCAAAGTTTGGTCTGAGTAGCATCAGGTTTTTTTGGAAGTGGAGAGGGGGGAAAAAAATAAACATGTCTTCACCCACCATTCTGTCAGTCCGTGAAAATCATTAGTGCGGTCTGATATTTTTCTCAGACCCGTTGACCTGCATTGTTGATTTCCCCCCCCCCCCCTCAGACCACTGTTTCAGGAAAAAGTTGGACAAAGCCCCATAAACCTCGTAATGATCATATTCTGTCAGTGGAAACCACAGATAACACTCGTCCAATATGATCGGCCGTGTGCACGAGCCCTTAGTCAATATATCTAGAGAACCTGAATAAGGGCAGTGCTCGAAGAATCCTCTCTCTTGTGAGGAGGGCCCGGCGCCTCCTGTAATGCTGAACCGTTGCCTGTACATGTCCCTGCTGATTGAGAAGTGCTGCGGAATATGTTGGAACTGTAAAAATAATGTTATTAAAGTGATATAAAAATGTGAGGTCTGCCCTTCTCCGGCTTCCGAAGTAGAGGAAGCGTCCTCGTAACCAGCAGCCCTTATTAGCAGAACCCTACAAGCTGCAAATGTGGCCGAACTTGGCGTAAAGGAAAACCGTTCTCCAAGGGGGAGTTTGGTCTCCCAAGGCAATCTGTAAATTGGTTTTCTGCGTAGCACATGTTAGCAGGGAATTACTGTCCCGGAGTGCTCAGCAGCACATTGCTCTGCCATGAAGGAAGGATTAACACCAGTCAGTTGCTAGGCTTTCAGTCTGAATGCTTCATTTCTAGTGGTAGACGTCCTCCTTTTAGACAGATTTTCACCGAAATTGGCCATCAGCTGCTGTGGCGAGCAGGCCTGCACCTCGAGAGCGTGTAATAGCATTTATTTCTATAGCTGCGCTCATCACTGTGCCATTGTGGCCACACATGTGACTGGGTGGCTAGGTATATTTCAGGATGACTACCATCCCTGCACTTCATAGCAGCAGATGCCCCAGGCTTAGCATGAAATTGTATTAATAAGAAAATGACATTGGGGCCACAAGTGATTGTTGCTGGCAGAGGAAGGTGAGGTAAGCTGGAGGTCAGGCGGGGAGATGGACTGCCGCCTTGTCATCCACATAATCCAGCGCTGCAGATTGCATCCTATAAATGAAATCTCATAGCTGGACGGTCTCTTCTTTTCCCCCCTATAATATTGGACCATTTGATACGTCCATACAAATCTGACAACCGGCTTAAATCTGTTCACATCAATAACCTCCCATTCGATTTCTTATCAGCTTTTGCATGATTTCTGGCCCTAATCCGTCTATCAAAACTGAAAGGTGCGCAAAAAGAGAGGGCACTATGCGTCAAGACTGTGCGCACAATCACGGCTTCAGAACTGCATTGTTTCACGCTGCGGAGAGGTGAATAGGATTTTCTCAACAGTGGGATATATAATTTTTAACATTTTAATACACGTCCTTGACTTGTTCTTGCGTTATTGCAGCCTGTGTAATTGGTAAATAATTGTGGCTTTTAAATAGCGAGCACTAGTCACATTGTGCACCTCTGCCCTCCGCTGCTCCCCCCATTGCGCTCTGAAATGAGTTGGATAAATCCCGTGAAGGATGACAAATTTGTACCATGCTATTAACTCTGCTTAATGCTAGATTTCATAGTGTAACATCTCAACCCGCATGTCCCTGCATCGGGCTCCATAATCGAAGAGAAAGAGACGCCCTGGCTCAATTTGAACATCCAATCTCATCCTCATTTCAGACAGAATTACTCTCCGTTCTGCCTCGCTGCCTTTTGCATCCTGAGGTAAATAAAGATCTTTTTTTTTTTTCCTTCCAAGAAAATAGTCAGGATGCCCAAGCCGCATTACCGAAGACCGGATTTAATTAAAATCTTTATAAAACAAAAAGCGTCTCCCCTCTGTCTGTCAGACAGTGTTACCCCAGAGATGTCCAGCTGCTGGAAATGTGAAATATGTGCTTTGTTTTTAATTTACAATAGCACTCCTTCTATCCCTCCTTCCCCAAATCCCTACCCTCTTTATGTAACCCACAGACTGGGTAATATCATGAACCATTAAAACGAACATCTGCAGCTGTTCAATGGCTGTAGCCTTGTTTGCAGTCTTTCCCATAGACCCTTCAGTACTTGGCGAGCCATCAAGATCAGCAGGGTGATGTTCCAAAGTTCTAGAACTGTTCTTTTTTTTTTTTCTTTCCTTTCTTTTTCTCTACATCATGCTGCTCTCAGATGAGGCAGCAAAATCCTGGTGAGACACTGATTCCAGTGATGTATCACTTAATTTACTGGGTTCAGCAGTTGTAATACAATCAGAGTTTTTAGATATAGCATGTAGCAGAGCTGAGTAAGCTAACCCTGCCCACACTCCTGATTAGCAGCTTTCTGTGTACATTGTAAATTGTTATTTAGCTCCTAATCTGTGCTTGGTGCAAAGTTGGACCATGATGCACGTGAGCTGTGGTCTTACAGGGTTAATCTCCTGATCCCTCATTGTGTTGAAACAGCACACAGCCTAATAAATGACAATCGCTGAAATCATTGTCTCGGCCCCTGCTTCATTCTGCCCTATGATTAAATAGCTAAAACCTGCTGGCAGATTCTCTTTAAATGAAGCCAAACCTTGCCTGCCATTTAAAAGATAATTGAAAAAATTGGAGTCCAGCTCAACAGGACTGGATTTTCCTTTTTATTTTTATTTTTCAAAAGAAAATATGGTGCATACAAAAGAAAAATTTACATGGTCGACATGACCCAGTCGACGCATTTCGACTGCCCTAGGACTTTCATCCTTGATGTGAGGCCAGGCCAAGTGTCTGAGGCCCAGGAGGATGAGCATAGAGCAACTGGGTGAGCTGGAATCAAGTTTCTATAACTGCCATTTTGAAGCCTGCACTTGGCTCTTTTTGTCAGTGTGACCAATGGGTTCCGCTTTGTGCCCGAATTCGCATACATTTCCTAGAAGAAGCCACATAATGGGTTCTCATTCAGACTGTCCCTTTTTATTTAATTTATAGCTGGCAGCAATCTGTGAGCCACGCACATTTCTGATGAGCTTGTAAGATTTTGCAGCTTTGTGCTTTTTCTCTTTTGATTTTGAAGTTGCGCGATGTTTTAGTAGCCTCAGAAAACTGTCAAACTTTCCTGGCACAGCGTCGGGAGGAGACTTCATTTACGCAGCATGGCTAATGAGATGTTTTACATCTGAGAGCAGGAGATGATTTACTGCTTGTCCCATCACCATTCACAGTGCGCGTAGTAGTGCCTGACTGGAGTAGTTAATGTGCAAGGACATCTACAAGCGCCACGTATGAGGCATATGCAGCTCGTTGGAGATTTTTATCAAATGTGAATATATTGAAGGATTTAGTCTCCTTGAGGCCTTTTATAGGGGGTTATTATCGTCAAAGAAAAAATTAAAAATTAAAAATCTATATATAGACTATCACTTTCTCAGCTTATACAACAGCTGTAGATATTCAGTCGTCAATGACTGAAAACTAGACCACAATAATATATAATTGTGGTCTAGATTTCAGTCATTGGAGACTGTGAATATCTACAGCTGTTGTATGAGCTGAAAGTGATCGTCCAGAGTTGCCTAGATCTTTTATAAGTAGGACATTGAGTGATACATCCCGTTGGGTAAACGGGCGTATATTAGCTGTAATAAGGCAAGACCAAGGAATAGTGAAAAACAAGCAATCTAAAAAACCATAGAATTTATTTTCATTTTCATTTATTTTCACTTGACAGTCAGCCCTTTTTTTGTTTTTATGTTCACTTGTATAATGCCCCTTAAACCTCCCGCATCATACAAATTAAACGGCTGTTGGCTGAACAATGGTTCTCTATTTTGTTTGGCTACTAAGACTGCTTTCACACATCAGCTTTTTGCCGTCAGGCACAATCCGGCGAATTTTTAAAAAACGTGTCCGGCAAAAGTTGCCGCCACATCCGTTTTTTTCACATAGACTTGTATTAGCGCCAGATTGCGACGGATGGCCTCACATTTCACCCGTTTTTTTGCCGGATCCGTAGAAAATCCATTTTCCGGAGAAAACGTACCTAGGAACTTTTTTTTTTGTCTGTTGAAAAAACGGACAGCTACGGATCTGGCGAAAAACTGGTGAAACATGAGGTCAAATGATAGAATCCGGCAACGGATTCCATTTTTTTAAACAAATCATGCATTTTCCATTCTGGAGTCTTTTTTTTCTTTCTTTCTTTTTTTTTCTTTCTTCTCATCAGTTTTTTACAATTTCCGACTGATCCGTTTTTTTTTTTGTTTGTTTGTTTTTTCAAAATTCGCCGGACTGTGCCTGACAACAAAAAACTGACGTATCAAAGCAGCTGACCTCTCTACCATATGCAGGGGCACCAAGTGCTTCTGTATTCTTTATCAGAAAGCTGCTGCCAGACATCTCTGGCGGCGACTTTGGAAAGATAAAAGGATTGTCAGTACGATGCTTAAAGGGGCTTCCCCACAAACAAAAGTTAATGTTACTCAATAGATCTTGGAATAATTAATCAATCCTAAATAGAATTCGTGCATACCACTTCAGCCAATCTACTATATAATTGTCTAAGGGGTACTTCCGTCTGTCTGTCCTTCTGTCTGTCACGGATATTCATTGGTCACGGCCTCTGGCTGTCATGGAATCCAAGTCGCTGATTGGTCTCGCCAGCTGCCTGTCATGGCTGCTGCGACCAATCAGCGACGGCCACAGACCGATTAGTCCCTCCCTACTCCCCTGCAGTCACTGCCCGGCGCCCGCTCCATACTCCCCGCAGTCACGGCTCACACAGGGTTAATGCCAGCGGTAACGGACCGCGTTATGCCGCGGGTAACTCACTCCGTTACCGCCGCTATTAACCCTGCCACCAAGTTTTTACTATTGATGCTGCCTATGCAGCGTCAATAGTAAAACATCTAATGTTAAAAATAATAAAAAAAAAAAATCATTATACTCACCTTCCGCCGCCTTTCCCGCTCCTTGCGACGCTCCGGTGACCGCTCCATGCAAGCGGCACGTTCCGGTGGCAAGGATGGTATGCGAGAAGGACCTTCCATGACGTCACGGTCATGTGACTGCGACGTCATCACATGTCCTGCGCGAGAAGGACCTGCAATGATGTTACGGTCATGTGACCGCAACGTCATCACACCCTGGGACCAGAAGCTGCCGCCTGCACCGAACACAGGCGACAGAACTACAAGGGGCCCTCGAAAGGTATATGTTTATTTTTTATTTTTTAACCTGTGACATACGTGGCTGGGCAATATACTACGTAGCTGGACAATATACTACACGACAGGGCAATATACTACGTGGCTCTGTGCTGTATACTACGTCGCTGTGCAATATACTACGTGGCTCTGTGCTGTATACTACATCACTGTGCAATATACTACGTGGCTCTGCTGTATAGTACGTAACTGGGCAATATACTACGTGGCTGGGCAATATACCGTACTACGTGGCTGGGCAATATACTACGTGGCTGGGCAATATACTACGTGACTCTGCTGTATACTACGTCGCTGTGCAATATACTACGTGGCTCTGTGCTGTATACTACGTCACTGGGCAATATACTACGTGGGCTGTGCAATATACTACGTGGACATGCATATTCTAGAATACCCGATGCGTTAGAATCGGGCCACCATCTAGTATATGTATAAACACAACCTGGATGCACTCAAATATCAAGGACAAAGTATATTGTTGAAAATTTATTTTCATCAATAGATCTGGGAATAATAATAATTTCCACAATTGGATGTGTTTAATAAAAATGTTCCTGTGCTGAGATCTTATAGATGTGCCCCTGCTGTGTACTGTGTAATGGCTGTGTCTGACCATGCAGGAATATGATCTGATCATGCCACAGCTTCTGGGCAGGGGAGGAAGAAAGAGTATACAGACAGGACAGCAGAGGATCACAGCTGATTCTTTCTTTGAAGTAACACATTGTTTTTGTGAGGTAGAACATTTTCCTGCCTGTTTTTAAACAATCAGCTGTGATCCCTTGCTGTTTTGTCTGTATACTTTCTTCCTCCCCTGCCCAGGAGATGTGGTATGATCAGACCATGTTCATGTACGGTCAGACACAGACATTACACAGCACACATCAAAAGCACATTTATAAGGTTCTCAGCACAGGAAGATTTTATTTAAACACATCCAATTGTGGAAATTATTATTATTCCCAGATCTATTGATTAAAATAAATTTTCAACAATCTACTTTGTCCTTGAGGTTTGTGTGCGTCCAGGTTGTGTTTATACATATATTGGCTGAAGTGGTATGCACTAATTGTATTTAGGATTAAGTAATTATTCCAAGATCTATTGATTAAAATCAACTTTTATTTTGTGGGAAAACCCCTTCAACAGTCCCGACAAATCAATTGTTCCCATATACATTAGACTGTCAGGCTGAACTTGTAGTTATCAGCGGGGTAGGCTGAAATGAGTCTGTGTATGGCGGGGTGGTTAGACTCTTAACTTCCCTCAACTGGATAGAAAAAAATGTTATGAACAAAATGTATTGTGTGGACACTTGTGCTGGGGTTACTAGATTGTCGGACAGGATTATGTGCCTATTAGTGATGAGCGAATATACTTGTTACTAGAGATTTCCCGAGCACGCTCGGGTGTCCTCCAAGTATTTTTTAGTGCTCGGAGATTTAGTTTTTATCGCCTCAGCTGAATGATTTACAGCTATTAGCCAGCATAAGTACATGTGGGGGTTGCCTGGTTGCTAGGGAATCCCCACATGTAATGAAGCAGGCTAGTAGCTGTAAATCATCCAGCTGCGGCAAAAAAAACTAAATCTCTGAGCACTAAAAAATACTCGGAGGTCACCCGAGCGTGCTCGGGAAATCTCGAGTAACGAGTATATTCGCTCATCACTAGTGCCTATACTTGGAAGGAAGATTTTGTCTCATTGTTAATGATTATTTCATTATTTCAAACAATAAATGTAATGGAGACCTTATTTTGTGGCACTTACTAATATATAAGTATTTCAGGTTTTTCTTCTGCACTTGTTAGTCACTTTCCTCACTTACTGCACAGCTCTCCTGACCACAGTATGACTGCTGATGAATAAGTATTTGACCAGACCAGGTCATCACCATCTTCCATTTGGACAAATGGCTTTTGCATGTGAAGTGTTTTTCATCCGCCTTCACAAATTGAAAAACCTTTTACATGGGATGTCAGATCGCAATGCACAGGCCGGCCACACATCTCTTGACCCAAGCGTGATGGCTTCTTCTATTTCAATTTATTATGGACATCTGAAGCCTCCTTAACAAGGAAATATTAGTAATCGTCACAATCATGTCCCCAACACATTTGGTAAAATAAGCATAAAGTGGTGACCTCCCCCTTAACAAAATCTGGAGCTGCCATGTGCCTGGATATGTGGGGGTTTTCCTAAAATATAATCTTTTTGTAGAGAAATAGACTGATGGATTCTACTGCACAATAGATATATCACCTGAAGGACATAAGTGAAATGATGAACAAAACTGAACATTTTCTGGTGGAGCTGACGTTCGACTGCAAGTAAACAAGTGCACAATGTAACAATACATGATAGAGGAGCGGCAACATTGTAGCTGTCATCATCTGGTATACAATAAACCCAGTGACGCAGTTATTGATACATTTATCATCCGGACGTCTAGTCCCAGGACTGCCGAGCTCACAAGTAATATATAGTCATCCGTTTTTTTTTTATATTTATTTATTTTATATTCTTGTGTAGTTCTGCAGTATTTTTTTGAAGTCCGCTATGGTGTTTGCATACTTACCAACATTTTAACTCTGAACCCATGTAGCATTTTAAGCTTTTTCCCATGAACGTCCCCCAAATTATAAAAGTCCCTTCAATGCCAGATTAAGGCTAACTCCCCCTGTCTGTGCCATTTAACTGAATTTGTGCTTAGACATTCTCCCACTTGAATGTTTAGACGTCCATTCACCGAGCACATCAGCATATCTTTTATTTTCTGGGACAGGAGAGCATAGTAGTGCCTTCTTATAGATTGGGCCCCTGCGGTGGAGGGATGTCATGGGATCCATCCAGATTGTGGCCCCTGTTGAGTGTCTGAGTCGGCTGTTGGATGTTTACCGATCTTGGTTGTGGGTTGAACTAATGTGATGATGGCGGTGTATGATTGTAGAAGGCATCGCACAAAGGGCCAGAAGCCTGAGCGGATCCTTTTTCCTGGCTGTTAATATTTCCTCTCGGCTCTTGAGTAGAGGGTTGGTCCTATGTATGTTCCCCCCCACCCCACTACATTGTCCTTATAGACAGCTGCAAGAACTGACTGGAGCTTTTTACTTGATTAGTTATTACAGTTTTATGTAGTTCTTTAAGCTGGTTAACCCTTGTAGATTAGGTCTGTTGCCATTTGGAGCCTTTCACAAACTGAATAATAGAAGAAACGAGGATAAACCCAATGGAAATGAAAATAGCTTCTGTTGCTGAAGATGAAATGGCTGCAAAACAGCAGTATGTGGGGCAGTTAACCCCTGCTTCTGTCACCCAGAAAGAGCATGGCTGCTAATGAGCACTTTCAGATAGAAATAAGTGCTGTGCTGTGCTCCCATGGAGCTGCTCTGCTAATGTGGATGCGGTTGGCATTAAGCTAAATTGTGCGAACACGGCCACAAATCTTTTTAAACTGCAGAACTGGAGATCTCTTGATTTATTCCTCATTTCCATCTTGCCTAATCACGAGCTGTGTAATTTCCAGGTTTGTCTTACTTTGCGTGTGAAGTATGGAGACATGACTGTTGCTAATGGCCGTTTGCTGTTGTGTAAGGCTCTCCCCGTGGTGCCATATGTATGCTGACAATAGATTTATCAACATAGGCAACGTTTGTGGCTGTTCTTCTTGCTGTGATTCAAATGTTAGGCAACGTGACTTTATTTTCTGCTCTCTAAAAGCTAAAGCAATACCCCTGTCCTCTTACTCTGTGATTCATTGGTCTGTACTGGAGATCTGCAACGTCAATGTTTTTTGGTGTTGTTGTTTTTGTTTTTTTTTAATATTCTACAGGAATGGCACTGTAGTCGGTTCTTCAAATTGGTGATCAAATGGGCTGTAGATTGCAACATAAGCAACGCAAAAAGACCTATAAATTATAAATCTCTGGTGCTGGTGGGGTTCACAGGTTTGTAAGTTAACGGGGTCTTGTGTTTCAGCTCAAGTTACACGATCAGGAAAGTTTATTCAAGTACCTTCAGAGACCTATCCATTTTTAAATAACGGCTGAATTGTTTCTGAAAGACATTAAAAGAAATAGAACAAAAAAGAAAAGCCAGTATGGCCTTATTCAGTGCTTCATACTTGTATTGTGACAGAATGCTGACTTTTGAATGTCATGTCCTGCTCAGATCTATTTTGTGCCCTGCTCAGATCTATTTTGTGCCCTGCTCAGATCTATGTCGTGCCCTGCTCAGATCTATGTCGTGCCCTGCTCAGATCTATGTCGTGCCCTGCTCAGATCTATGTCGTGCCCTGCTCAGATCTATGTCGTGCCCTGCTCAGATCTATGTCGTGCCCTGCTCAGATCTATGTCGTGCCCTGCTCAGATCTATGTCGTGCCCTGCTCAGATCTATGTCGTGCCCTGCTCTGATCTATGTCGTGCCCTGCTCTGATCTATGTCGTGCCCTGCTCTGATCTATGTCGTGCCCTGCTCAGATCTATGTCGTGCCCTGCTCAGATCTATGTCGTGCCCTGCTCAGATCTATGTCGTGCCCTGCTCAGATCTATGTCGTGCCCTGCTCAGATCTATGTCGTGCCCTGCTCAGATCTATGTCGTGCCCTGCTCAGATCTATGTCGTGCCCTGCTCAGATCTATGTCGTGCCCTGCTCAGATCTATGTCGTGCCCTGCTCAGATCTATGTCGTGCCCTGCTCAGATCTATGTCGTGCCCTGCTCAGATCTATGTCGTGCCCTGCTCAGATCTATGTCGTGCCCTGCTCTGATCTATGTCGTGCCCTGCTCTGATCTATGTCGTGCCCTGCTCTGATCTATGTCGTGCCCTGCTCTGATCTATGTCGTGCCCTGCTCTGATCTATGTCGTGCCCTGCTCTGATCTATGTCGTGCCCTGCTCAGATCTATGTCGTGCCCTGCTCAGATCTATGTCGTGCCCTGCTCTGATCTATGTCGTGCCCTGCTCTGATCTATGTCGTGCCCTGCTCTGATCTATGTCGTGCCCTGCTCTGATCTATGTCGTGCCCTGCTCTGATCTATGTCGTGCCCTGCTCGCATCTAATTTGCAGTCATTACTCACCCATTGAAGTGCATGGGTCTGGATAAAAAAACACTGCACAAATGCATGGCATTTTAGTGCCGTCCATTTTTTCAGACTAGTTGTTAAGCCAAGTGAGTTTTCTCTGAATATTTTTTTTTTCTTTTTTTGGACCTTCAGACAGACTTCAGATAAAAGCTCTTGTGGAGACTCAACATGGGGTCAAACAGTGTGAAACCGGCCTAATTCTGATACATGCATAAAAGCTGTGTTAAGGGATGAACCCACAGATGCTATGGAGCGTAAGAAAACCATTTACAAATCAGGAAATGTTTGCATTTGCCATAGACTTAATTTATCTTCATTGCAAACAATATCTTCTGCAAAACTATAGTAAAATTCATGACCTGGAAGGTCATTATGGCTCTGAAAACCCACAAGTCCTAACGTGTGTGCTGGTAATTTTCTACTTTGTGAGAATGTGAGTTTATTTATCCTTCTTTACTAAAACCCTGTACACTTCTTTATTTTTTTTTTAAAGATCTGTTGACCCCATCAAACTCCTTTTTGATGCGTGTGCCATATTGGTAGAAATTGTGAGACATTTAAAATGCCTTTTAAAGGAAACCACAAGCAGATTGCTGGCTTCTTTCAGTAAAGTCCTTTACCTTTTTGGCTTCTGCGTAGTAAAGCGACAGTGATGGGATTGATGTAAATCTATGTATTATATGGGTTGTAACACTTATCGGCAGATCTCATTTGCAGTCAGTGCTAGTATAAAAGCTAAAGTCAACTTCTCACATGGATTTATTCCATTAATGGTCTTACTTTTATCAGTTCGGATCAATAGTATTTAAGTAGAATTTTAGTGATAATCATATAGTACTTAAAAGAAAACAAACAATTTATTAATAAATATTCTTAAAAAACCACCAACCTGTGGTTACACCGAAAAAAACACAACAAACACACCGTGAAAAACTAGTGTGGGGAACTGTGCATACCCTGTTTTACGTCTATGCTGAGAACTGCCTAGCTGCGGGGGTTGGCGCCCTATGGGATGCGTATTGGCGCCCCCGCTCCGCGTTGGCGGTCCCTGGGATACCCTAATCTATCTGTTGGGATGGTATCATAAAGCATCGAGACGCATGGCATTGAATCGAGCCTCCTGATGAGCCAGAGAGGCGAAACGCGTTGAGGCTATACAGGCATAAGGCGGACGGCATTTTACATTGCGATAAGTATAAATCTTGTCTTTATTAATGTATGACATTCCTGACGGAATGTGAGAGTAAGACATTGGCTATAGTTTGTTTCCCACGGTTATTGAATGGTATCAAAGCTTTGTTGCCGTCTTGGGGAATTATTTATTAGAAAGCCGCTTTAATATCACTCCTACGTGGAGAAAATAGGCTAAGCCATCTCGCAGTTGCCGTCAACAGCCTTTTTCATGTTCTCTGTTTTGTTTTTAATTCACGGTGTGGGGTATAGGACTCCCTAGTTATAGGATTGGTCTATGTTTATCCCTCAGGGGACCTTCAGCTTATCAATGTGTGGGTAGAGGGGCCCAATGGATACATTAGGGTATCCCAGGGACAGCCAACGCTGCTAGGCAGTTCTCAGCATAGACGTAAAACAGGGTATGCACAGTTCCCCACACTAGTTTTTCACAGTGTTTGTTGTGTTTTTTTTGGTGTAACCACAGGTTGGTGGTTTTTTAAGAATATTTATTAATAAATTGTTTGTTTTCCATTAATGGTCTATTAAACTGTTTGATGTGGGCACCATGGATTGTAATTGTGTGACCACATAATTGGCCACTTCTGGTTTCTCATACTATAGGATTTCCCTAATTACCCACATTATCCCCAATGAATACATCCTCATGTATCCTTCAGAAGATGTGTAGGAAATGTAGATACAATGACTTTACATTTTGCATGAAATGTACAGTGTTTCCTGACCCTTTTGAAAGTGTAATCCAATCTTTATCGTAGACCATAGCCGCACTACTTGTGAACAAACACTTCTCTCAATAAAATAAAAGGAGATTTTTAAACCCAATTACGGTAATTGCCTGTCTTTCAAAGACCCATCCAATAATGTATTTTATTAGAACCTAGAGCCAAAAGGTGCCAAACATGGTGTAATCCTAGAGTTAAATTGATTCTTGTCAGCACAGAATGACTGTTCAGGCCCTCTGTGCTTCACGGAGGGACCAATCATTTATATACACCTTCCCACCTGCTTGATTTCCATCTATCTCCATCCTTCTCTGGCTCTATGATGTCACAGCAGTCAATCAGAGGGGGTTGGAGATAGAGCTGGTGGAAAGATGTGTGTGTGTGTGTGTGTGTGTGTGTGTGTGTGTGTGTGTGTATAAATGGCTGACCCCCACCATGATGCTCCCAGTGGCGGGACTTGGTTTGAACAGTCATTCTGTGCTGACAGTCCCTCTAACTTGTTGACTAGAACAGGTTGGTGATTTTTTCAGTGTATTCTAAGAGTGAGCTGCAATACCACACACAGCCACTAGGAAATGTAAGACACTATGGCTGGTAAGCAAAAAAGCGCCAAGGCAACTTTTACTCAGTTTGGGTGCCAAGAGTTGTACTCACTAATCTGATAAACATGGCGCGATATCAGTGCCCAAAAACTGCTTCTGTTCTGGCAGGCAGGGTAAGGTCCCGCACAGGTATACGTGTATATTGGTATTCTGCATCACATCTCAAGCTCCTTTGCAGGTACTCGCATCCCTAAGCTGGAGGCATCTGAAGGATACCACTTTTTTTTTTACTTGACCTGTGAATGCAGAAGCAGATGAAAGTGGTTCTCCACTTTCAGGTCTAACTCCAGGCAAAATCTGAAAGTATCTTAGTTTCAGTATGATATCAAACAATGGAGCTGCGCCTCGGCTATATACAGTTATACATTTTTCGTGTTGGATATATTTATCATGAAAAAATGTTATAACTGTATATAACAGATATAGTACACTCTCGTATGCACTCCTCAACACCAAGAAAGAAGTTGTGGAATTATCAAAATCACTGTATGGATAGACATGTTAATGGTATGCAAATGATGACAAATAGGAACTACATTTTCCAAATCTCTTGATTTATTCAGTATCTGATATGAGTGTCTTGTGTTGTTAATGGTTGCCCGAGTATTGTTCTGCCACACTGAATTTAATTGTTCAAATCATCAAGATCCACTGCTGCCAGCTCCTTTCCATTTGCCGACCAATAACATCCCAGATGTGCTCAATGGGAGAGGCTGCAGGCTATAGTAGTACAATTAGGTTACTAAAGATGCTTACAGTAGCATAAGCAACATGCATCCTGGTATTGTATTGTTGAATAACACGGCTACTGAGGTATTCTGGGGAAGTGGCGAAACCACTGGTTCTGTGATTGATCCATTTTGTATTGCAAGTGGAATTGGACATCATATATCCAGCCTGAGGCATAAACCAGTGTCTGCACAAACCATCAGAAGGCGCTTGTACAGTATTGGGCTATAAGCCAGACCTCCAACTACAGGTGTTTAATTGACCTCACTCCACCGCTCTGACTGTCATGGTGCAGAGCCAGATATACATGGTGGATGGAATGGAGGTCTGTGCTCCTCAGTGATGAGTCCTGCTTTGCGATATCTACGGTTTTCGCACACTGGATATGTGTGTGTGTGTGTTAGGATTAGGTTGACATTTGGACTTCTACATTTTTTACATAAACACCATAAATCTGCATTCAAGCTTGTGCCATATGTCAACCTAATGTATCTTTCTGAGTTTAATTTATATTCCTAATACATGTTCTAAATTATATATCTACTATATAATTGTCTATAGGTCATTTCCGTCTTTCTGTCTGTTAGGCTACGTTCACATTAGCGTTAAGCTAATGTGCGTCGGGTTTGCGTCGGCGACGCAGCGGCGACGCATGCGTCATGCGCCCCCTATACTTAACATGGGGGACGCATGCGTTTTTTTTTTTGCGTTGTGCCACACATGCGTCTTTTTTGCCGCAAGCGTCGGACCAAAAAAACGCAACAAGTTGCATTTTTCTTGCGTCCGATTTTCGGCAAAAAACGACGCATGCGTCGCAAAACGCAGCGTTTTTGCGTGCGTTTTGCCGCGTTTTTGCGTGCGTTGTGCGTTGCGTCGCCGACGCAGCGGCGCACAACGCTAGTGTGAACTTAGCCTTTACAGAAATCCCAAGTCACTCATTGGTCACGGCAAAACGGCCACGACCAATCAGTGATGGACACAGTCCGGCGGCAAAATGGCCGCTCCCTACTCCCCTGCAGTCAGTGCCCGCTCCATACTCCCCTCCAGTCAGCGCTCATACAAGGTTAATGGCAGCGTTAACGGACCGTGTTATGCCGCGGTGTAACACACTCCGTTAACGCTGCTATTAACCCTGTGTGACCAACTTTTTACTATTGATGCTGCCTATGCAGCATCAATAGTAAAAAGATCTAAGGTTAAAAATAATAATAATAATAAAAAAAAAAAAATTATTATATACTCACCTTCTGTCGGCCCCCCCGGATCCAGCCCAGGCCTTTCCCGCTCCTCGCGACGTTCCGGTGACTGGTCCATGCATTGCGGTCTCGCGAGATAATGACGTAGAGGTCTCACAAGACCGCTACGTCATCATCTCGCGAGACCGCAATGCACTCTTGGGACCGGAGCGTCGCGAGGAACATCAGTAAACGCCTCGGCTGGATCCGGGGGCCGACGGAGGGTGAGTATATAGCTATTTTTTATTTTAATTCTTTTTTTTAACAGGGATATGGTGCCCACATTGCTATATACTACGTGGGCTGTGTTATAGCATATAGCACAGAGACGTAGTATATAACACTGCCCATGCAGTATATAACCAAGACCACGTAGTATGGAGCACAGCAATGTAGTATATTGCCCAGCCACGTAGTATATAGCACAGCCCATATAGCATATAGCACAGAGATGTAGTATATATGGGCTGTGCTATATACTACGTGGCTGTGGTATATATTACGTGGCTGGGCAATATACTACATTGCTGTGCTCCATACTACGTGGCCTTGGTTATATACTGCATGGGCAGTGTTATATACTACGTCTCTGTGCAATATATTACGTGGCTGTGCAATATATTACGTGGCTGTGCAATATATTACGTGGCTGTGCAATATATTACGTGGCTGTGCAATATATTACGTGGCTGTGCAATATACTATGTGGCTGTGCAATATATGACGTGGCTGGGCAATATATGACGTGGCTGTGCTATATACTACGTGTCTGCTATATACTACGTGTCTGTGCTATGTACTGCGTGTCTGTGCTATGTACTGCGTGTCTGTGCTATGTACTGCGTGGCTGTGCTATATACTGCGTGGCTGTGCTATATACTGCGTGGCTGTGCTATATACTGCGTGGCTGTGCTATGTACTGCGTGGCTGTGCTATGTACTGCGTGGCTGTGCTATGTACTGCGTGGCTGTGCTATGTACTGCGTGGCTGTGCTATGTACTGCGTGGCTGTGCTATGTACTGCGTGGCTGTGCTATGTACTGCGTGGCTGTGCTATGTACTGCGTGGCTGTGCTATGTACTGCGTGGCTGTGCTATGTACTGCGTGGCTGTGCTATGTACTGCGTGGCTGTGCTATGTACTGCGTGGCTGTGCTATGTACTGCGTGGCTGTGCTATGTACTGCGTGGCTGTGCTATGTACTGCGTGGCTGTGCTATGTACTGCGTGGCTGTGCTATGTACTGCGTGGCTGTGCTATGTACTGCGTGGCTGTGCTATGTACTGCGTGGCTGTGCTATGTACTGCGTGGCTGTGCTATGTACTGCGTGGCTGTGCTATGTACTGCGTGGCTGTGCTATGTACTGCGTGGCTGTGCTATGTACTGCGTGGCTGTGCTATGTACTGCGTGGCTGTGCTATGTACTGCGTGGCTGTGCTATGTACTGCGTGGCTGTGCTATGTACTGCGTGGCTGTGCTATGTACTGCGTGGCTGTGCTATGTACTGCGTGGCTGTGCTATGTACTGCGTGGCTGTGCTATGTACTGCGTGGCTGTGCTATGTACTGCGTGGCTGTGCTATGTACTGCGTGGCTGTGCTATGTACTGCGTGGCTGTGCTATGTACTGCGTGGCTGTGCTATGTACTGCGTGGCTGTGCTATGTACTGCGTGGCTGTGCTATGTACTGCGTGGCTGTGCTATGTACTGCGTGGCTGTGCTATGTACTGCGTGGCTGTGCTATATACTGCGTGGCTGTGCTATATACTGCGTGGCTGTGCTATATACTGCGTGGCTGTGCTATATACTGCGTGGCTGTGCTATATACTGCGTGGCTGTGCTATATACTGCGTGGCTGTGCTATATAGTGCGTGGCTGTGCTATATAGTGCGTGGCTGTGCTATATAGTGCGTGGCTGTGCTATATAGTGCGTGGCTGTGCTATATAGTGCGTGGCTGTGCTATATAGTGCGTGGCTGTGCTATATAGTACGTGGCTGTGCTATATAGTACGTGGCTGTGCTATATAGTACGTGGCTGTGCTATATAGTACGTGGCTGTGCTATATAGTACGTGGCTGTGCTATATAGTACGTGGCTGGGCAATATAGTACGTGGCTGGGCAATATAGTACGTGGCTGGGCAATATAGTACGTGGCTGGGCAATATAGTACGTGGCTGGGCAATATACTACGTGGGCTGGGCAATATACTACGTGTGCTGTGCTATATAATACGTGGCTGTGATATATAGTACGTGGGCTGTGTTATACGCTACTTGGCTGTGCTATATTTCTCTGCTGTATCTGTGCATCATGAATCGTGGTATGTGTTAAAGAGGGGAGCCCACTGAGACTTCTTTCGCCCGGCGCCCTCAAAAACCTGGAGCCTGCCCTGGCTTCACTGATTGGTCACTCCCGGCCGCGACCAATCAGCGACAGGCGCAGTCCGCCCGCGAATTGGCGCGGAATTTGAACCACACTTCTTTAAATTGGTCGCGGCCGGCCGGCTGAATCCTGTGTATAAATTGCATTATTCTGAAAACTTCATAAATAAACTACATACATATTCTAGAATACCCAATGCGTTAAAATCGGGCCACCATCTAGTATATATATATCATTTTTTTTTTTTCTTTAACTAGCTTCTTCCTCACGGTTACAGAGAAGAAAATGCATACATTATAGATGTAGTGAGACATACTGCTATGCTTTTCAATACTTCTCCCATTGAGGAATAATGCTGAAATGTGATTTATTTATTTATTTATTTATTTTACTATGTCTTTTACATTTTATCCTATGGCTTCGCTGACCTACTTCTAAATGCAGATTTTGCTATCCAGGCATGTATGTCCAGCAGAATATAATGTATAAATGTGAACCTAGCCTGGGTTATATAGTGCATTGCAGGTTCGTTCTCAGAACCGCGCACATCTGTCCATGTGGAGGTCAGGTTTCTGGGTTTTTTTCTTCCTCTCCTCCTTTTACACGTAATAACTTTTTGGCAGTCATGTGTAGGGTTGTAATCTCTACTTCTCTGTGAGTGCTGGGTGATTGAAAGTCAGCAGGCACAGCTGTGGGATATGCTGGGAAATAGGAAATGGCTGATATTTCATAAGGGTTGACATTGTGATACACTTAGGGGTCATCCTATACGCAGCCGTGATTTGATACTGTCTGATACAAACTTTTTATTGAGGCTGCTGTGCTTTGGAGAGAGGTGATGGATTTTTCAGGAGGCGTTCTTGGAAGAGTTCCTTTTTGTCTGCGACACTTTTCCCAGGTTCAAACTTTGTTTCAGCCTGGGATTTTGTTGACGACCATCTTCCTGTATCAGTGGAGGACTATCTGTTTTCTAATCTCACAAATTGAGGGGCGCTAGTTCTAAAGTAAAGGAGTTATTCACCACTCGGACAACCCCTCCTTGATCAGTAATTTCCCCGTGTAAAATCATAATGTGGCAAGCCAAAGGGGAGGTGCCAGATATTGCAGAGGGGCCTGCTGGGACATGTAGTTCCACTGGCAGCAAATTTTAACGTTACTGTAGCTGAAATGGGTTGCTGGACCCCTAAACACTTCTATCCTGTCCACAACAATTGTCAATAGCGGGAGATGGTATAAGACCCCCCCGGGGGCACTCTTGTAGAGGTGGTGTCTGGGGGCAAGTGTTGGCTCGCCCGTGATGTTCCTGCAATTTCAAGCACTTGCAGAAAACGGTAGTCTCTCTCATTTAATGGTAGTTCACAGTATGTTACACTGCATATTGTATCTATGAAAGAAGGTGTCTTCTCATTATAAAACAAGCAAGTTTAGGGCCCCTCAGGGCCCCTGGAGAACAATTCTCTTCACTTGCTATTGGAGGAAATATTATGCACAGTCCAGGTAATGCCTCACTGATGGTGGCTCCCCGAGTCAACATAGTGGTATGGAAGTACTCAGATTGGGCCCTACCGTTCCCTATTGCGGGGGTAGGTCAGATAGAATTCGTGGCATGGCAGACAAAATGGATCTGGTGTCCACCTGGAAGGACTTAGGAACGCCAGTTTGCAGGAAAGCACTTGTTTAGAGCAATCTTTCCTTACTGTTTGAGGCTTCACTCAGTCTGTGACTGTGGAGAATGATGTCCCCGTAGCGTGGACTGGAATGGATTCAGGAAGCAGTGGAGCGCCCTTGACTAGACCGAACTAGACTGGTTTGTAGCAGCTCACAGGAAGTATGGGTACTGAACTGGGAGGCTCCTCCCTGCTATGGCAGCTTGATTAGGGATATTAATTGCCTAACTAAGTCAGCGCCTGCCCTCCCGGGGGGAGGGGGGGTCACATGACATTAATTTGTCATACGAGTCCAGTAGCCAATGGCACGTGACCTTCTGGAGACCCATTCTGCCAGAGGTCAGTGTGGCTGTTATTTTACATGGTGGCAAAGTATAGTGATCAAGGAGGGGTTGTCTGAATAGTGGTGAACCCCTTTAAGGCTGGGCCTATATGATTACTTTGGCTGCAGCACACATCACCAGGCCAGAGATTACAGTGTAGCAATGCTACATCGCAACAAAATTAAATCGAATGTCGCTATGTCATAACCACAACACACAAGTTCCAAGAAACTCAAAACTTCCAGACTATTAGCATCCAGGGATTTTTCAAGAAAAGGGAAAAAAAGTCCTAAAAGATTCCTAAATCCTTTTTATTTGGCAGCAGATGCATATGATGTCTAGGGCTCTAATCCTAGTTGAAAAGACAATGGCTGCCGTATGTGCAAGACACATCCTTGAATGTAAAAATCAGGGGAATGGTTGTGTTGCTGGGAGTTTATGAAAGGGCACACCACACAATTTTGGGTAGCTACAGAATTGGCCGCTATGGTTCATGCCCTCAAAATCCATCAGACTGATCATTTCACTCATACTTGGTCTTGCGGCTTGCTGATTGGGGCAGTGTTGGGTCACCCACCCCATTCCCCTCGCAGGTCTCGAGCTGTACGCAGTCCATCCCATTTGTGCTTAGATGTGTTTTGCAGTGCAGCAGGACAGTGGCCATTTTAATTCATAACGGTCATTGTCCCCCCATATAAATTAGCTGCTCACCAACATAACTGGCAAATTCAGTGACCCTCCTGTTATCGCCCTACCCAGATTGTAACCCCCCTGTGCAATCTGTACACGGCTGCACAATATGCAGACTCTTGGATTGAGAGTTTTTCCGGATGATATATTTTTGCTCCCTAGTTTCTGCACTCCTGTATCTCACACTTCATCACATCTTCCTTTGATCAGTGCTGTCTATTCCTCAGCGGACTGAGCATTCCTTTATGCTGACAGCCTCTACATGCTTCAATCCTTTAAATATTTTTGGACCAATAAACGTATTTTTTTTTCTCTCTACTGCTGACCACATACTTAACGGAGCATTGTGCCAGCGAGCTGTGCATAATAGCATAGTTGAGTACAATATTTTAAGTGTCCTCTTGTAAAACCTATACTGGACACTATAAAAAATAACAGCAGCACGGAGCTCCGGTACGTCTGCCTTGTTGTTTATTAGAGATTTGCTTGCTCATCTGTTATAGTGCACTAATTTCAACTGGAAAGTGTTCAGCTTCTGGAATCAATGTTTCCATTCAGTGACAGTAAGCAGAGGAAGACATGCGGGCTGGATCTCAGGTATGCATAAAGCCTTCATCAGCATTTCTGGCCTGCACTTGGTGGGGGCATGTGTCTTTGTTCCCCTCTGCAGGGGGACTCCCTAACACACAACCCTACAGACAGGCTAGAGACTTAAGGTACCTTCACACTAAGCGACGCTGCAGCGATATCGACAACGATGCCGATCACTGCAGCGTCGCTGTTTGGTCGCTGGAGAGCTGTCACACAGACAGCTCTCCAGCGACCAACGATGCCGAGGTCCCTGGGTAACCAGGGTAAACATCGGGTTACTAAGCGCAGGGACGCGCTTAGTAACCCGATGTTTACCCTGGTTACCATTGTAAAAGTAAAAAAAACAAACAGTACATACTCACCTTCTGCTGTCTGTCACACGTCCCTTGCCGTCTGCTTCCTGCACTGACTGTGATTGCCGGCTGTAAAGTACAGCACAGCGGTGACGTCACCGCTGTGCTGTGCTTTCACTTTACGGCCACTGTAAAACATCGCTGGCATCGTTGCTTATGCTGTCAAACACAACGATACACGCCGATCTGACGACCAAATAAAGTTCTGAACTTTCAGCAACGACCAGCGATATCCCAGCAGGATCCAGATCGCTGCTGCGTGTCAAACACAACGATATCGCTATCCAGGACGCTGCAACGTCACGGATCGCTAGCGATATCGTTTAGTGTGAAGGTACCTTTAGCTTCTGGAACATTCTTCATTCTTTGAACTAAAAGCAAATGTTTATGGGGGAGGGTGTGAACACTTCTGCCCATCTAGTGGGTTTATCCCAGGAGAGGGAGAACAATAAGCCACACATTTGGTGAGGCAGTTATTGCATTTACGACAAGGGGCGAAGATCTATCAGTGAGATCCTGATGCCCTTGTGTGGATAGCCTATGGAGATAAACGATCAGGTGAAAGAAAAAAACAGAAATTTGGAAATAAGCTTCACTGTGGGATGTACAGGTCCTTCTCAAAAAATTAGCATATAGTGTTAAATTTCATTATTTACCATAATGTAATGATTACAATTAAACTTTCATATACTATAGATTCATTATCCACCAACTGAAATTTGTCAGGTCTTTTATTGTTTTAATACTGATGATTTTGGCATACAACTCCTGATAACCCAAAAAACCTGTCTCAATAAATTAGCATATTTCACCCGACCAATCAAATAAAAGTGTTTTTTAATACCAAACAAAAAAACCATCAAATAATAATGTTCAGTTATGCACTCAATACTTGGTCGGGAATCCTTTGGCAGAAATGACTGCTTCAATGCGGCGTGGCATGGAGGCAATCAGCCTGTGACACTGCTGAGATGTTATGGAGGCCCAGGATGCTTCAATAGCGGCCTTAAGCTCATCCAGAGTGTTGGGTCTTGCGTCTCTCAACTTTCTCTTCACAATATCCCACAGATTCTCTATGGGGTTCAGGTCAGGAGAGTTGGCAGGCCAATTGAGCACAGTAATACCATGGTCAGTAAACCATTTACCAGTGGTTTTGGCACTGTGAGCAGGTGCCAGGTCGTGCTGAAAAATGAAATCTTCATCTCCATAAAGCATTTCAGCCGATGGAAGCATGAAGTGCTCCAAAATCTCCTGATAGCTAGCTGCATTGACCCTGCCCTTGATGAAACACAGTGGACCAACACCAGCAGCTGACATGGCACCCCACACCATCACTGACTGTGGGTACTTGACACTGGACTTCAGGCATTTTGGCATTTCCTTCTCCCCAGTCTTCCTCCAGACTCTGGCACCTTGATTTCCGAATGACATGCAAAATTTGCTTTCATCAGCAAAAAGTACTTGGGACCACTTAGCAACAGTCCAGTGCTGCTTCTCTGTAGCCCAGGTCAGGCGCTTCTGCCGCTGTTTATGGTTCAAAAGTGGCTTTACCTGGGGAATGCGGCACCTGTAGCCCATTTCCTGCACACGCCTGTGCACGGTGGCTCTGGATGTTTCCACACCAGACTCAGTCCACTGCTTCCTCAGGTTCCGGTCACCTCTTCTCGTTGTACAGCGTTTTCTGCCACATTGTTTCCTTCCAACAGACTTACCATTGAGGTGCCTTGATACAGCACTCTGGGAACAGCCTATTTGTTGAGAAATTTCTTTCTGGGTCTTACCCTCTTGCTTGAGGGTGTCAATGATGGCCTTCTTGACATCTGTCAGGTCGCTAGTCTTACCCATGATGGGGGTTTTGAGTAATGAACCAGGCAGGGAGTTTTTAAAAGCCTCAGGTATCTTTTGCATGTGTTTAGAGTTAATTAGTTGATTCAGAAGATTAGGGTAATAGGTCATTTAGAGAACCTTTTCTTGATATGCTAATTTATTGAGACAGGTTTTTTGGGTTATCAGGAGTTGTATGCCAAAATCATCAGTATTAAAACAATAAAAGACCTGACAAATTTCAGTTGGTGGATAATGAATCTATAGTATATGAAAGTTTAATTGTAATCATTACATTATGGTAAATAATGAAATTTAACACTATATGCTAATTTTTTGAGAAGGACTTGTATAGTTGGTTGCTTCTTAATAGTGCAGCCAGTATCCAGGTCCGTTGACCATCAGATACATTTAGGAAAAAAAGAGAGGAAAAAGGATCCATAGGCTGGATATAAATTAAAATTTGCTTTTTCTTTTATTTCAATAAGGAATATTCTATGACTAAGGCCTCTTTCACTCTGCCGTCGGCAGTGTCCCGTCCTTATGCGTTGGGAAGACGTACCGACAGATGTTTATAAAATATTGCTAAAACGCACACAACGCATCCAGTGTTATGACGGATGCGTCGCCTGAGTTTTTCTTGCGTAGATGTGGGATTTCGTATTCTGAGAGAAACTCTTTTCCCCGGGTTGGAATATGCTTCCAGGCATCCTCAGATGTAAAAACTGCATCCGTCACTGGATTCCTGCGTTTCACAGTGTCCACAGGATCCAGTGTCCTTAGGCTCCCATTCTGCGGAACGACGTATGCCGCAGGAGGCGTCGGGGAACGTTTTTCCACTGCAGACAAAAAACGTTTCATGGAACGTTTTTTGCAAAAGACGGGCCATCAAATTCCGCAGGATCCAGTGCACGACGGACGAAACGTGTGGCCATCAGTCGCGATACGTCGCTAATACAAGTCTATGGGAAAATGCAGGATCCTGCTAATTTTTTTGCAGGATCCTGTTTTCCCAATAAACAACGTATCTCGACGGGAACACAAAAACGGAAGTGTGAAAGAGGCCTAAGGGCTGCGGCCAGAAACGCGTTGGAATGTTGGATTCTTTTTTTTATCTGTCTGGACAACACTTTTTTCCTTTTTAATGGAATAAAATAAAAAGCAAATTTTATTTATATCCAGCCTATGTGTCCTTTTTTTTTCTCTCTTTTTTTCTCTAAAGATCAGTTGCTGGCCGGAGCTGGATAACACGTGCTACTGTCGAGATATCTATCTTCTTGATGTGAGGATCTATATGTGCTATGGCCGTGGTATGGAGCATGTACTGTGACTACAGACTATACTGTCAGGAGATACAAAAGCTGTCAGCCAACAAAAAGTTGGGAGACATTGGTATCTCCTGGTACGGGGGCAGTGGAATATTTGCTGCCAGATGGGATGTGTTGGACTGGGGACATTACATTGTGACCATCTGTCCGGAATTGCTATAAGACCGTGGATGTAAGAACTAATAAAAATTAAAAAAAATTGTTGCATTGTTAACCTGCCTAGGTGATTATTAAACCCAGAACCTCAGATCTTCACATATACTAATAAAGTATGCTATCAATTTGTTTTAGTACCAGTGTTTAAATGGGATCTGTCACCAGGTTTTGCTATATGTTCTAAGAGAAGCATAATGTAAGGGCAGAGACCCAGATTCCAGCGATGTCACCTACTGGACTGCTTAGTGTTGTAGTTTTGATAAAATCACTGTTTTATCTGCTACAGATCTAGCAGATCTCTGAATGCTGAGTTCTTTATTGCCCCATCCACACCACTGATTTAGCAGCTTTCTGCCAATGTACATAGAAAGCTCCCAATCCATTTTTGGGGCAGGGTTATCTTAGGAGGAGGACTACAAGACAACTAGTCTTGTATAATCTACTGCTGATAAACCACTGATTTTATTGAAACCACAACACACAGCCCAGTAAGTGACACATCACTAGAATCAGGGTCTCTATCTCTACATCATGCTGTTTTCAGACTACATGGCAAAAACCTGCTGACATATTCCTTTTATTCCACAAAGGTTTGAAGCAAAGAAGAATACAAGTAAACTGGTAGATGTGTAAGAATAAGAGGCAGTTTCTCCACTGCAAGCTTCCACAGCTTCTTTATGCCCAGTTTGTGCAGTGTCCATTATTTCTCTCATGTTGTGAAGTGGTGGAAAGTTTGAGGCTGTTCAGAAATCTGTCTTTATATTCCCGGACTGTAGGAGTCCAGATTTGGTTGTATATTGTCATTAGCTGATTTGATTTTGCAATACACCCACTGGTATTTACTATGCTGCTGAAGAGTGCAACATGATATTTTCAGGGTGGATTACGTTTTATTGCCCTACAGCGCGTGGGTGATAAACGCCATACAGGGACTTGTATACAGACCATCATAGTCTGTCCACTGAGCTACGGAAAAGGATTAAGTGTTCCATTAAATGCAAGTATACTTCCAGGCACCAGGATCATCTCTGGTTCCAGATTGTACCACCATTTCCAAATAAGTATTACAGTACTTCTCTTTATTTATTTATGTATTTATTTTTTCTGAAATATTTTTGTTTTTATAGCCTAAATAGCTGTTTTCCCAAACTATATATATATGGTAATATAGCGATGAATGGCAGTGAAGTCAGACTTTGGATGAAAGTATAAGAATTACTTACAGGCCACTAGTTTTAGCAGGAAGATGGTATAGTTCAACTTGTATTCCTTTGTCTAGGATCACAATATAACTCTTGAGTTCAGATTTTATGCCAGCCATGCTTGTATACAGTCTTAGAGTCCGTTTATTTAGGTTTCTGATTGTTCTCCTTCCTTACTCATGATGCAACCGAAGAATCGACCTTTGTAAACTCCTAGGCTTACTAACAAACTCCTCTCCGGTCTATAAGATAGGTCTCTGTTTGGGAAATGCCCTCTTCCACTATATCCGGTCGTGGTGATTTCCTTTAGTAATTTTACTTTTAAATTGGGATGTCTTGAGCGGAGATTTCCTGTACATCGAACATATGACGTGGGAGACCCCATCTTTATAGTGGAGATTTACGGCAATAGTAGCTTAACTAGGGCAACCTATATAATCGTTGGCCGCTCTTTTTCTGCCTGTTACTGGATAAATCTGTAATTGACCTTAGCCTGGCAATAATTGTTGCCCATGGAGGGTGTAAGTATCCATACCTAAGGTAATCGACTGACTGAAGAACACTGCATGTGCAAAAGGGTTTTCAATCTGGAAGCAAGTTTTTGCTGTGTAAGCTGAAGACAGCATGAAGTAGGGCTTGAAACACAGATTTCAGCAATACCTCTCTTGTCTCCATGCTTTTGTTTACTTGCAATTATTTTTTTTTATCACCAGGCGCTTATCAATGCTTGGACACAGAAGCACATGCCAGGTAGTCTGACTCCGCCCCTCCTGTGATAAGCAGCTCACTGTCTATAGCGATGTACACTGAGAGCCTGGTGTGGGCATGGTTAGCTATTACAGCTCTGCTACATGATACATTTAAAAACTCTTGATTGTGTGAGAACAGCTGCATCCAGTCAAGTGATTAAGGGTCTTTTGTCTACGTTAGGCTGCTCTTAGATAAGCTAGCACAAATTTGCTGACAGACTCCCTTTAAGGGTATGTGTCCACGGGCTGGATTACACCCGGATTAGCTACGGATTGAACGCTGCACACAGTCGCAGCGTCCAACCTGCAGGGTCCAGATGTTACAGCATAGTGGAGGGGATTTCATGAAATCCCGTCTCCACTATGCGTGTGAACACGCATCCGGCGGCCCTGCGCTTCCGGACATGCGGCGCGTCTTTTTAGACCCCATAACGGGGTCCTTTGTTATAGGGTGCTGTGATTGCAGATGTGTGCAATGAACACATCCGGAATCACCGCGCGTTTAGAAGGGGGCGGCGCTTTGGGCGGAGCGGGTTTTCCGCTCTGTCTAAAGCGCCGTCATTATGGACTGTGGACCCTGCACCCTAAGAATTCTTCCTTAGTCCTGCGTTCCAGCAATAATGTGGCTAATAGAAATGTGACTGCTGCAGGCAGTCACCAGCTGTAGTGGTAAACTGTCCACACCAGTGAGGTCCTCACTAGTGATTGGCTTCAATGCTCACCTGTCGTGTCAACATGCCAGGCGAACAGAGACCGGAAAGGTGCCACAGAACATCACGGGACTAGTAAGGGAAGTTCTCCTCCATTCTGAGACTTGAATTCTGAGACAGACTGAGATTTGAAGAAGCAGTCATAGCAAAGTTTTTAATGTCTTAATATATTACAGTCATCCTATTGTATATCACTGTGCACTTACAATTGCTCATTTTACCTTTCTACCCAGTAAATGCTTCTCTTTTTTCAGCTCTATGTAAAACCAGGAAGTCTCTTGTCCCTATAAAGAAAAAAAACAAAACTCATCCCCCTCTTCAATTCCTGACACAGCTGCTCCCTCCACCCCACCCCCCCCCCCCCCCCACCCCCATGCCAGGGATTTTTGCAGTGATTGAAGACTCTTAGGGTATGTGCACACGTCAGGATTTTCTCAGGATTTTCTCAGGATTTTGTCAGGCTTTTTCATCAGGTTTTGGAGCCAAAACCAGGAGTGGGTGATACATGCAGAAGTGGTGCATATGTTTCTATTATACTTTTCCTCTAATTGTTCCATTCCTGGTTTTGGCTACAAATCCTGATGAAAAATCCTGACAAAATCCTGACGTGTGCACATAGCCTGAAAAGGAAAATTGACCTTCAGCTAGTCTTTTTTAATCATAGACCTAATGGAGAAGAAAAGCATTATCTGAGTAGAAAGGCAAAATGAACAATTGTAAGTATACAGTGCTGTATAATATGATGACTGCAATATGTTAAGAGGATAAAAATTTTGATGGGAGGAGGAGGAGTGCTTCCTTAATAAATGTTAGATTAGGCATGTGTCCATTATCATAAATAACTGCACATGATGAAAAGTGCCTTGTCCTGTCGGTCAGCACATTACATGGACTGATCCCCCAAATTGGGTGATTAGTAAGCGTGGATAAATCAAAAATTGCAATAAAATGATTTGTTAAGATGTTAATCCCGGAGCCAGTCCTACATGTGACCAGTCTGTCACATTCCCATCACACTGGGAGGGTCATTAGTCACATTCCGGGGACGGCAGACTCTGTACCTTTTCAGAGGCTTTGCCTGAAAGGGGTTATGGCCTCAAAGTGTAAAAGCCTCTCTGATTAAAACTAAAAGGATCCTGGACATGCTAAAAATACATCTCCTGCTTCTTTTCCCATTGTCTGCTATTGCCTGTGAATGCTATTCAGCGGAGCGGCTGCAGAGTAGACCCTGGCATTTGGAGCGCTTGTTTATCTGTAGGTACAGCGATGGCTATGGAGCGCTTTGATCGGAAGACAATTCTGTATGTTCCAGACACATTATCGTACTGTACACCAAAGAGACGACTGCATTTTTTACAATTCAGAGCTTGTAGATCTTACAAAGGGGACTGAATCATCTCTACATATAATTGCTTTTGCCCTTGTTTTCAACTCCCCCCCTCCTCTCCTGTTACAAGAAAAAAAAGACTGTTTTCAGTGATTATTAAGTAATTGCATCGGGCAGTCATCGTATACGTGCAAGCGCTCTACGCTGATGTCAGTCGAGCCTTTGTCATTGCCGCTTTGTTGAGAGATTTACCTTTTGTGTTGTCCTGATGTCCATATAACAAGGATTCTGCATGTGGCCATAAATTTGTGGGCTGCTTTCTCCATCTTTTAGTCCAAATTTATCACCCCTGTCATTTTCAAGACGCTCGCCACTGTAGGAGTAGAGCCAGACATGGCACGTGTCTGATCCCATGGATCGCAGAGCAGTCACTGCCATTGCTGCCTATTGTATCTTTTTACTGAAATGGATTTTTTGACTGTTTCAGCGCAGTCATTGAGGGGATATCGGAGTGAATTATGCCATAAATCTACTAAATGTAACTCCGTCAATTCTCCATACAAATACAGCATTAACTAGACAAGGGAGGAGTGCATCTAAAGGCAGAATTTCTTCATGTTTAAGGCCCTTTAGTGTAGTATTGGAATGACTTTCTTTGCTTTTTCATATTTTACGGAGGGTGCTAGAGATGATTTCTGCGTGAATCTGGGGCAGGAAGCATAGGTTATTCATCTGCACCTGGATCAAACTGGAGCATCTGTATCTTGCTCGCTTCTACCAGTGTGCTGACATATTTGTTCTTAGGTTGTCATCATCTCGTCACATTTTCCATCAGTCTAGTTTAACGTGTGTTTGCTTTCCTCTCTATCCTCAGTGTGCTAGATATTATACAGTAGATACCAGCATTGAAATAAGTGTGATGATGTGTATGTGTGCTTTATGATATGCTGTAGTAATGTTGTACTTTTTATGCATGTTGGTTGTAGTAGTTGCGCACTTAGGCTTATGGCTGCAATGTTCAATAGACTATTAGACAAAGTGCACACTTGGAGATTTTACTGCAGATGTTTCTTCCAGAAAAACTCAGCTTAAAATTTGCATTGTGCTTTATGCATTTTTCTGTGCGTTTTTTTCCACGTTCTTTTGAATAGGTGAAAAATGCAGAAAGAATTTACTTGCTGCAGAATTTTAAAAAAATATTTTGTTCAAATCTGCAACAAAAAAAATTAGGCAGCATGTGAATGAAAATTCAGAAATATTGTCTATTTTGCTGGTGCTGTGTAACAAGCTACATTTTTTCCATGGCAAAAAGGCGCAGACAAAATGCAGTGTGTGAACAATCTCTTACCCTTGTTCTTTATGACGTGTCCAGCTTGTATGCCCATTAGCTGGCCCGTTTATACCAGTAGGCGATGGCCCAGCCATAGTGTTAATTACAGAATGATGTGACCTCCGTGTATAAGAGGATGGCGTTCTATATCTGGAGGTACCTGCTCACACAAGGTCATCTGTATGTGTTCACTAACGGTTTACTTTTCTCTTTCCTAGATTTTTGGGGATTATTATCATTTTCATCATCGGGCTGTGGTGAAGAGATCCTTGACACCTCACAGAACCAGACATTTCCTGCTAAGCAGAGATCCTCAGGTAAGATTTTGCCTTCTATTATCCCAAGATGCGTTCAGTGGAACCCAAGAACTACATATTCTGGGGCCAAAATGTGAAGATTTAATAATGTATTATAGACTAGATCCGCCTAGCTTATTGGCACCTGCTTATTATTTTGCCATATTCTGTAGCCATGAAGCTGGCACATGTGCACAGGCGCGTTCATTGATACTAAGATCCTCAATATGATTGCATCTGGTTATGTAAGACGTTCTGTCATGTCCTTACATTGCATTCACTTGATCCAGGATTGTGAAATGTTTGTTAATCTTGTAATTTGATTCAAGATGAAGATTAAATCCGTTGTAAGTGGACACTGGGAGAACCAGCAAATCAGGATGGATGGATTCAAACTGATTCGAGATCTCAGCCTGCTGAATAAAAAATTGTAGAATCCTATGTGATCCTTGTTAGTGCACAGAAGTCCAGTTCTCTATGTAGCTCCTCACATTTACCTGCGGATATTGCTAATTAGCCCAGTGTTTGGCTCCGCTTACATTCACGTCATGACTTCTGTTATTTATGGAGCATGGTTTGATTACTCCTTTTTTTAAAGTGTTGTCTCATCTTGGTAAATGGTTAAAAACTGCAAAGTGCTTGTAAAAATTGGCAATTTAGCATTTTACATCTTCTTAAAAATCCTCTTGTGAACGGAAGGATTTTTAATTTTAATTCTATAGTTCATAGTTTGTTGTCTATTTTACCAGCCGGACGGATTCCTTGGCAGGAAGTGTGTGCTTGCGAGGATCCGTGCCTTAAATCTTGCAGCATCACTCTAAAGCTGACTGGATGCGGCCAACTTCAGTACGACTGCACTCCTGCTGAGGGCCAAGAGGTAGCATGTGAGATCAGAGTCAGGAGTGTACTGCTCCCCTGCAAGCAGCAAGCCTGGAGGCAGGGGAGTTGTGTGCTCCTGAAGAAATGACACGCTTTTAAATTGTGCGTTCATAGAATTTCAGCATTGTTTTTTTAAGAGGTATTCCCATTTTGTAACGTAATAGCATATTGCTGGGTCTGTTGGGTTGATCTCTGGATCTTGAGAATAAAAGTGCTGCCAAGCTGTTTCAGCTCTGTGACATCTTCCCAGTCTTTCCATGTTCCCTTGACTCCCTGCCCACCCACTGTAGCATGGCCTGAAAGGAACGGTGCTGCAATACCTTGCACAGTGGGGTGACCAGGGATGCCACTATGCAGTTTAAAAGGAACGTGCAGGAGAAGCTGAACAGAATGAGATATGGGTTTGTAGGAAAAGATTCAGTATTATTTGTAATTTATTATTGAAATCCTTGGCGTTTTTATGCATACGAGTCCAGTGGGTGGTCCTACTCCGCTATCTCTGCATACACAGTCATACATGAAAGACTGTCAGTCACTGAATAGGAACCCCAATGGACTCCTATGCATGAAAACACCATGGATTTCAATTAATAAAATGTGCGTTTTCTGAAACTGACTGATGAATCTGCTCAGCTCCTCCTGCTGTATACCATGCTACCCGCGGGTCGGATACCATTGTCAAGATGATTAGTTCCATTTAAGGCCCCCATGCACATAAGACTAAAGTCAGTCAAACGTGCTGATATCGGCTGGACTGATTTCCAGATAGAGAAGGATCAATCTTGTTGGATTCCCAATGGCAGATCCTTTTTTTTTTCTCCTCTGGGAGATGAGCCCCATCTGACAGCGGCTCTCATAGAGCACACAGGAGCTCTGCGAGAGCCGTCTGCCATTTAGCCGACAGCGGTCTAATGCATAGAAGCCATTCTGGATTGGGATGCGATACTAAATTAGTTACGGCTAGATAAGTTGAGACTGATGCTGCACATTGCTTGGCATACAAAAGGCCATCATTTTCGGCAGTACATCATCCTGTGTAAACAGGACATGTGCTGCCAAGAAAAATGACGGCCTGTGTGCATTGAGCGATCTATTGGGTACGTTCCCACATTGAGTTTTTGGTGCTGTTTATTTTCAATGCACAAAACACGCAGTGTCTTACAGTTTCAGCAAAGTGGATGGGTTTTATAAAAATCTTATGCTTTCTTTATATAATTATTGAAATAAATCTTTTTATAGATTTATAGAAATCTTGGATTTCTTTTTAAGCAGCATAAACCGACCTGCAGTTCATGCTTGAAATCTGAAATTTTCCCCATAGACATGAATGAGATGAGAAAAATCCACAGGTAAAAAACGCACTAAATATGCATGTAATCCGTGTGACTGTCAGTAATGGTTTTATCAAAGCAAAGTCACAGGAAGTATCCAAAACAAAGAGAGGCAAAAACTCAGTAAAAGCGCATCTATATATATGAGGCATCGTGATTACTCGCTAATCCCGCCCCTGCACAGTAGCTCCGCCCCCCACCCCATTACCCCACACAATCCCACCCTCCACCCCATTACCACACATAATCCCGCCCACCACATCACCACACACAATCCCGCCCCCCACCACATTACCACACATAATCCCGCCCCACCACATCACACCCGCTAATCCGCCCCCTGCACAGTAGCTCCACCCCCACCACATCACCACACATAATCCCGCCCTTCACCCCATTACCACACACAATCCCACCCCCACATTACCACACACAATCCCGCCCCCACATTACCACACACAATCCCACCTCCCACCACATTACCACACACAATCCCGCCCCCACCACATCACCACATAATCCCGCCCCCCCACATCACGACACATAATCCCACCCCCCACCACACATAATCCCGCCCCCCACCACAATACCACACATAATCCTGCCCCCACCACATTACCACACATAATCCCGCCCCCACCACATCACCACCCATAATCCCGCCCCCACCACATCACCACACAAGGCTCCGTCCCCACACATTACCACAAGAGGCTGCATCCCCACACATTACCACACAAAGCTCCTCCCCCTACATTACCACACGAGGCTCCGTCCCTCCACATTACCACACGAGGCTCCGTCCCTCCACATTACCACATGAGGCTCCGTCCCTCCACATTACCACATGAGGCTCCGTCCCTCCACATTACCACACGAGGCTCCTTCCCCACACATTACCACACGAGGCTCCTTCCCCACACATTACCACACGAGGCTCCTTCCCTCCACATTACCACACGAGGCTCCGTCCCTCCACATTACCACACGAGGCTCCGTCCCTCCACATTACCACACGAGGCTCCTTCCCCACACATTACCACACGAGGCTCCTTCCCCACACATTACCACACGAGGCTCCGTCCCTCCACATTACCACACGAGGCTCCGTCCCTACACATTACCACACGAGGCTCCTTCCCCACACATTACCACATGCAGCACTTCCTTTCTATGTAATTCAACCACTTCAGCCAAGGTAAACGTACATTTAATTGCATAATCACCAGCAGCGTTAATTAGATAGCAATGAGCGTGCCGAGCGTTAGCTGGCTGGAAACAGCTAGTGTAAAATATGCAAGGAACCTAATTTACCTATTAGTTGCAGAACGTCTACAGCCAAACTCACCAAATCCTCATGTAACCTTGGCCTTCCAGGGCGCTCACTGGGCACTGTGTAAACGGGGTTTTAAACAGAACCGGTCATGTGAACTAACTACTATTAACCTGCAGATGTGGGGTTACTGAAACCGCTTCGGCACCAGCCCTGTGACTGAAACCGAAACCCTACCGGGAGGAATAACGTTGACTTTCTTCTGGTGGAAGGAGTCTAAGTGCGGGCGTTGGTTAGATTCAGAACCTTATTAACCTGAAGATTAAAGGGAACCTGTCACCAGGTTTGGCCGATACGAGTTACGGCCATCACCTTTCAGCGGCTGATTTACAGCATTCTATAGTGCTGTATATAAGCCCCCCGATCTGACCTGAAAGAGAAGAAAAATAGCTTTTATTATACTCACCTAGGGATGGTCTGGTCCGGCACCTCTCATCTTCTTGCGATGCCGCCTTCCAGTTGCTTCACAGGCTCCCTGGCACCGCGCTCCTGCGCAGGCGTACTTATTTGTCCTGTTGAGGGCAGAGCAAATTTCTGCAATGCGCAGGCGCTGGGCCTCCTACCTTTCCCTGTGCACTGCCTCAACAGGGCAGATAAGTACGCATGCGCAGGAGCGCGGTGCCGGGGAGCCATGAAGCAACAGGAGCGCAATGCTGGGGAACCCGTGTGGATAACGCACGGATGCGCCAGCCTCATGAAGCAAGCAGAAGGACGACATCGCAAGAAGATGGGAGGCACCGAACCAAGACCAGCGACACCCATCGGACCGGACCACCCCCAGGTGAGTATAATAAGTTATTTTTCTTCCCTTGCAGGTCGGATCGGGGGCAGATGTACAGCACTATAGAATACTATTTATAAGACCTGAAAGGCGGTGGCTGTAACTCGTATCGGCCAAACCTAGTGACAGCTTCCCTTTAACCCCATATCTGCAGTTTAATAGCGTTTTCTTTTCTTGTGATGGGTTCCCTTTTAAACAACCTCCAATCAGCAAACAATTCCTTATCACTGGATGTTTATTGCCGCTGATCGTTTCATGTAAACTTCGCACCCACTTGATAAAGAGCACGCCCGCAGGGTGCAACTTTCCTTGCATTTGCCAGGAACATAAACTTCCAGTGTTAAAAGGAGAGAAGAAGAAGAAGAAAACAAATCGTTATAACAATTATATTGCCCATATTAATAGATGCATGAACGCTCTTGAAAAACCAGAATGCTCTTGTGGGAGCGTGGTACATCCGTGGAAGCCTGCCACACAGATGGCGTGAGCCTGCCTGACATGTGTAATGATCTGTTTCAAGGATATTGGGAATGCTGTTATTTACACTCCCCCACGCTCCGCTTTCATCAGAATCCATGGCGAGGTCTCTGACTACATCGCATTATCTCAGTTGTTACTTGCACCCCATGTGAGGGGTGAGGACCCTTGTTTGAGTTTCTCTTCTGTAATGTGTTTCTGCTCTGAAGGCCGCCCCCTCTTCCTGCACTGGCGGTGCGCTGTGCCCCCGTAGTCCTGGCGAGCGATTGTCAGCAATCACAGGACTCATCAGACGGATCTCAGCAAGCATCTGTCTTTGTTTATTTGCAGATACACGTGTACTGTTCGGCACTGCCAATTTGTGCTTACTGACCTCTGCCGAGAGGTCTTCATTCATCTATTTATAATAATCTTTTTTTTGTGCTCGCCAAGGCAGTGTAGCTGCAAAGAAGTAATTTTCCTGATTAAAACAGACAATTGCTATCATCCCTGGGTACATGGGGCGAGTTTGCTTTGAAACACCGTCCAGCTTTTTCCTTTTCCGCTCCAGTGTCCTCATCGAGCTTTTATAAGGAAGCGGCCCATATAAAGTAATGGCCGAAGGATTTTAATCTTTGTAACACACAATCCTCCTGGGAGTAGATAAACTGCAGGTAATCGCTTTCCTGTTTAACCCTTCGCTCTGTCTTGTCTAATGGCCAAAGTAACATTTTGAATCAATTTTTTTTTATCAGCCTATCGATGTAATTGACTGTTAGAAAAATGCAATCATCCTAAAGTAAAGGTCTTATTGATTCACCCGTTGTAGTATGTTTAACTGAAAGCGTATGTGTTTAATCTGGGACAAGCAGTCCCACAGACACTCATGTTTTTATGTATGATATCATAATTGCTCAAAGAATCTGTGCCGGGAACTAGAACATACTTTTATCTCATTAGCCGATGATTTCTGGATTCTTCAGAGCATAGATGGCTGGCAGGAAACATGTCTGCTTAGCTACGGCTGTCAGTGCACTGCACCAAAGGCCGCAGAACTTTAGCCCAGTGGATTTAATTTACCCCAATGAAGATCCAGTTAATGTTCTCAAATGTTTTCGTCTAACACCATGTTCACATGATGAGCTTTTTGTGAGATTTTGATGTAGCAGATTTTCTGCACCATTTCTGCACCTATTCAGTAAATTAGCTTGCTTTTTTTTCTTTGCATTTTTTTGAGTGCTTTTTTTTTTACATTTTTAGTGTGCATTTGACGCTGCGTATTTTGTCTCTTGTGTCACGTCTTAAATAAAATGCAATGAATGAGGAATGCGGTAGTTTAAAATCCGCGCTGCCCAAGGTTCCAAAAATGCAATTACTCACGGAGGTGAAGCATGATCATCATTGTGGTTTTGTCCTGATGAAGAGGTTTGGAAACCTTGAAACGTATTGACAAACCGCATTCATGCTTCACCCCGTGTGTGATCGCATTTTTGGATCTTTGGGCAGCGCGGATTTTAAGCCGCTGTATTCCTCATTCATTGCATTGTATCTCCTTGGTGGTCCTGCTGCAGCCTCTTGTTTCTATAGGTGTTGTGACTTTCACAACCCCATCAGGTGAGCGTGCCTGTAACATCTTATACCACTTGGCGATCAGATAAGACCCTATTTGGGCTTTTTGTCTCTCCAGCTTTGCCGTTTGTTTTTACTATGATTTAAATAAAGCCTCTTTGTTTTTTATACTTCCTGGGATTTTGCTGCAGATTAAGTGCGTCTCTGATGTGTTTCTGCTGCGGAAACGCATGTGCGTTTTTTTTACCTGTGGATTTTCCACATCTAATTAAATTCTATGTTAAAAATCTGCATATGAAGGTACGCTCACACTTGTGTATGGAAATTCTGTCCCATTCTCATCCAGGAGAGTGGGCGATTTTTCTCTCACTTGTCGTCTGTGTGCAATACGTTTTTTGACTCGGCAGCTATTAATCATTTACAGGACCATTTACAGAAGTGTAATGTATCCTTGGCAATCACTTGTCATGCTGATGGTCCATATGACATGCAATTTTTTTTTCTTGCACTATGCCGATTTCAGAGTGAAATCGCAGCATTCTGAATACAGCTGAGAAAAAACACGCAGATCTGCATGGCCTCATTGAAGAGCATTGGTCTGAGTGCAATCTGATATCTTTTACCAGATTATCGTCTGATTTATATGCTAATGTGAGCGATCCCTAAGACTCCGCGTACCCATAGGAGAAATTGACATGTTGCGGATTTAAAACACGCCTCGCAGGTCATTAGTAAAATATAAGAACAGAGGGCAGGAGATTTCTATAAATCCCATCCACTTTGCTGGGATTGTAAGACGCTGAGGTTATGATGCTGTGAGAATACGGGGAGTCAAACTCCCAAAAAAATTAAATGTGGGCACACCGCCTGAGGGGGAGAAAAGCAAACCTTATTCTGATAATTCTAGGCATGAGGCAGCTTAAAAGGGATTTCGATACGATTAGAGAATGCTTTGGCCCACAGCGCCCAATGCCCCTCTTAGCTGCTCAACCCTGCTCCTCCAAAACCAGCTTCTCCACCATGACAGATGATCAGCTCTCCACCCTCCTCTTAAGATCACAACTCACCACCTGCACGCTCGGCCCGCTCCCATCCCACGTCATCCCTAACCTTTCCACGGTCTTAATCCCAACCCTAACGCACCTCTTCAACCTCTCACTCACAACAGGTGTCTTCCCCTCATCCTTCAAGCATGCCAAGATCACACCCATCCTCCAAAAGCCCTCCCTCGACCCATCCTCTATGTCTAGCTATCGCCCGATATCTCTTTTCCCTTATGCCTCCAAATTACTGGAGCAACACGTCCATCTTGAACTGTCCTCCCACCTCTCCTCCTGCTCCCTCTTTGATCGGTTACAATCTGGCTTCCGACCCCATCACTCAACTGAAACTGCCCTAACTACACTATGTTCCAAATTATTATGCAAATGACATTTTTCTCGGATTTTCCTAAATGGTCAGTGCAAATGACAGTCAGTCTAATAAGTCATCACCCGTTAGAGTATACGTCGAATTTTATTGAAGAAACCTCCCAATGATAACAGTATAATCTCCAAAATGAATAAAAACTCAAAATGCACTGTTCCAAATTATGATGCACAGTAGTATTTCTAAACATTTGATATGTTTTAAAGAACTGAAAATGCTCCTTTGTGGAATTTGCAGCATTAGGAGGTCACATTCACTGAACAAAAAAGCTATTTAACTCCAAAACATCCTAACAGGCCAAGTTACATGTTAACATAGGAGCCCTTCATTGATATCACCTTCACAATTCTTGCATCCATTGAACTTGTGAGTTTATGGAGAGTTTCTGCTTGTATTTCTTTGCATGAAGTCAGAATAGCCTCCCAGAGCTGCTGTTTTGATGTGAACTGCCTCCCACCCTCATAGATCTTTTGTTTGATGGTACTCCAAAGGTTCTCTATAGGGTTGAGGTCAGGGGAAGATGGTGGCCACACCATGAGTTTATCTCCTTTTATGCCCATAGCAGCCAATTACTCAGAGGTATCCATTGCCATGCATGAAGATGATTTTGTTCCTGAAGGCACGTTTCTGCTTTTTAGACCATGGAAGAAAGTTGTCAGTCAGAAACTCTATTTACTTTGCTGAGGTCATTTTCACACCTTCAGGAACCTTAAAGGGCCCTACCAGCTGGTTCCCATGATTCCAGCCCAAGACATGACTCCTCCACCTCCTTGCTGACGTCACAGTCTTGTTGGGATATGGTGGCCATCCACCAACCATCCACTACTCCATCCATCTGGACCGTCCAGAGTTGCTCGACACTCATCAGTAAACAAGACTGTTTGAAAATTAGTCTTCATGTATGTCTGGGCCCACTGCAACTATTTCTGCTTGTGAACACTGTTTAGGAGTGGCCGAATAGTAGGTTTATGCACCACAGCAAGCCTTTGAAGGATCCTACACCTTGAGGTTTGAGGGACTCCAGACGCACCAGCAGCTTCAAATAACTGTTTGCTGCTTTGTAATGGTATTTTGGCAGCTGCTCTCTTAATCCAATGAATTTGTCTGCCAGAAAACTTCCTCATGCTTCCTGTGCTCTGTTTCAGCCACAAATCTCATCAGAGTATGATGATCACTCTTAAGTTTTCGTGAAATACCGTATTTTTCGGACTATAAGACGCACCAGACTATAAGGCGCACCCAGGTTTTAGAGGTGGAAAATAGGGAAAAAAATATTTGAAGCAAAAAAATGTGGTAAAATATTTATTAACATACTATTATATGTGGTGTTATTATATATAATAGTATGTTATTATGTTGGAAGCTGCGGGACCAGTGTGGTGTCTGTGAAGTACTATATGAAGATGCTGGAGGGTGAGTATAAGAATGGGGGCACAGGGCTTATATTGAAAGCACCACTCCAGCACTGCGAAATAACACTGGAGTGCTGCTTTAAAATCCCATGGGAGAACTATAACTCTCAGCATGTCCTGCAGATCCTATGACATGCTGGGATTTATAGTTCACTAAAGGAGTGGCAGAGTGCTTTATTGTGTTTTGGAAAGACTAACCTATTAATTGTGGCAGCCAGCCAGCCACACTGTGGTGAGGTAAAAGCATCCCATGATTGCACACACAGAGCCCTCCCTCTTGTTGCCTTTCCACAGCACAGGTAATGGAAGCCTGCAGATTCTAGTGTTGGAGTCTGAAGGACCTGTGATGATGTCAAGAAGAGGGAGGGCTCTGTGCTGCCATGTGATGCTCCAGCCCGCCCACTTCTGACATCATCACAGGTCCTCCTTGTGCACACTGCACAGCACTCCGCTCCTGCCCAGGAAGGTACCAGCGATCTCCTCTACCCCGGACCCTGCTGCTGCTGCCTCCTCCTCCCCCGGACACACGGATCTCCCCAGCTGCTGCAGGAATAAGCGCTGAGGAAACCATTTGTGTCCCTGCTTAAGTGCAGTATTCATTTGCTGCTCCCGGCTCACCGCTCAGCTGATAGGTGGGCAGGGAGTAGCTAATGAATATTCACTGCACTTAATCATCGGGACCACATGGTTTCCCCATTTCTGATTCCCGGCAGTGGGGACATTTTTCTGCCTCCTGAAGTGGGATAACAGTGCGATCCTACTCGCTGCTGCCCCCCTCCCCACATGCTACATCCCTTCCATAGGACGCACCCACACTTTCCTCCCAAGTTTGGTTGGAAAAGTCTTATGTGCGTCTTATGGTCAGAAAAATACTGTATCTAATTTTTTCATACCTTGTCCAAGGCATTGCACTATTTAACGCTTTTCAGCAGCAGAGAGATCCTTTTTATTTCCCATATTGCTTGAAACCTGTGACCTGCATAATAATGTGGAACATCATTTTTGAGTAGTTTTTCCTTTAATTAGAATCACCTGGAAAACTAATTATCACATGTGTTTAAGATTGATTTCAGTGATTCATTGAGCCCTGAGACACAATACCATCCACGAGTTTATTTGAAAAACAAAACAATTAAATCTTTACGACGCTTAAATCCAATCTGCATAATAATTTGGAACACAGTGTAAAGTCACCAATGACCTACTAACTGCCAAGAGCAAGCGACACTACTGTCCTCCTTCTCCTGGACCTGTCTTCTGCCTTCGACACTGTGGACCACTCCCTTCTGCTACAGATCCTCTCATCTCTTGGCATCACAGACTTGGCCCTATCCTGGATCTCGTCATATCTGACATACTGAACATTCAGTGTCTCCCACCCCCACACCACCTCCTCACTTTGCCCCTTGTCAGTTGGTGTTCCTCAAGGCTCTGTTCTAGGACCCCTACTCTTCTCCATCTACACCTTTTGGCCTTGGACAGCTCATAGAATCCCACGGTATGCAGTACCATCTCTACGCCGATGACATGCAGATCTACCTATCCGGGCCTGACCTCACCTCCTTACTTACCAAAATCCCGCACTGTCTGCTATTTCAGCCTTCTGCTCGCTTTCTAAAACTGAACATGGACCGACAAATCAGAATTCATCATCTTTCCCCATCTCACTCTACCCCTCCACCAGACCTATCCATCAATGTCAATGGCTGCTCACTTTCCCCAGTCCCACACGCCCGGTGCCTCGGGGTGATCCTCGACTCTGCCCTCTCTTTCAAGCCACATATCCAAGCCCTTGCCTCCTCCTGCCGTCTCGAGCTCAAAAATATTTCCCGGATCCGCGCATTCCTTGACCGCGACACCACAAAAACTAGTGCATGCCCTTATCTCCCGCCTTGACTACTGCAACCTCCTACTCTCTGGACTCCCCTCTAGCACTACTCCAATCCATCCTACACTCTGCTGCCCGACTAATCTACCTGTCTCCTCGCTATTCCCCAGCCTCTCCCCTATGCCAAGCCCTTCACTGGCTTCCTATCGCCCAGAGACTCCAGTTCAAAACCATCACAATGACATACAAAGCCATCCACAACCTATCTCCTCCATACATCTGTGACATCTCCCGGTACCTACCTACACGCAACCTCCGATCCTCTCAAGACCTCCTTCTCTACTTCCCTCTCATCTCTTCCCACAACCGCATCCAAGACTTATCCTGTGCTTCCCCCATACTCTGGAACTCTCTACCCCAACACATCAGACTCTCGCCTGCCATAGAAACCTTCAAAAAGAACCTGAAGACTCACCTCTTCCGACAAGCCTACAGCCTGCAGTGATCCTCAACCTACTGAACCGCCGCACAACCAGCTCTACCCTCTCCTAGTGTATCCTCACCCATCACCTGCGGACTGTGAGCCCTCGCGGGCAGGGTCCTCCCTCCTTATATACCTGTGTGCCTTGTTTTTTGTTAATGTTTAATGTATTTGTCTATATTTACCCCGTATTCACATGTGAAGCGCCATGGAATAAATGGCGCTATAAAAATGTATAATAATTCAATGGCCAAAAAATAAAGTACATGATAGAAGTGGTGTCTGTTCCCTGGGGCATAACGAAGTCAAACCTTCAAGGGGAATTATAGTTCTAACCTTTTTTTACCTAGCCAAAAGATAGGAAATCATTTATAATTTCTTTTTATGGGGATAATCTTTGGGCCCCTCACGGCCCACCCCCAGACACCTGGCTGCCGCCAGAAGGAGTTAAAGGGAGCACTAATTGCTTGTGGTTCTTCAGTCTGTCACCCCCAAAGTGGAAGGTGAGTTAAGCCCACCGGCAAAAGGGGCTTATCTCCAGCATTCTGGAATGCTGTAGATAAGCCCCCAATGTATCCTGAAAGATGAGAAAAAGAGGTTAGATTATACTCACCCAGGGGCGGTCTGGTCCGATGGGCGTCGCGGTCCGGTCCGGGGCCTCCCATTTTCTTACGATGACGTCCTCTTCTTGTCTTCACGCTTCGGCACAGGCATACTTTGTCTACCCTGTTGGCGGCAGAGCAAAGTACTGCAGTGCGCAGGTGCCGGGAAAGGTCAGAGAGCCGCAGCGTGAAGACAAGAAGAGGACGTCATCGTAAGAAGATGGGAGGCCCCGGACAGGACAGCGACACCCATCGGATCGGACCGCCGCCCAGGTGAGTATAATCTAACCTCTTTTTCTCATCTTTCAGGTTACATCGGGGGCTTATCTACAGCTTTCCAGAATGCTGTAGATAAGCCCCTGATGCCGGTGGGCATAGCTCACCTTCCATTTTGGGGGTGACAGGTTCCTTTTAACGATGGTGAACACAGCCAGAATACCCCAATAAACTAGCTATGCTCTCACAACTATGTAGGGAAAAGAAAAAGATTTTAAATCAAGTAAGCAGCATCTGTCAGTAACGGAAACATGCATTGTTTGTTTATATCCTTGGGCCGAATGTCCCATCTACCCTAGTCTTCCTCACGCACATGATGGGGCTGTAATGTACCAGTATAGAATAACTCTATCTGCCCAGATTACAGTTCAGAGATTTGTGCTGGTGCTGTTTTTCGCTCATAGCCTGGACAGATAATAAAAAATGCAGACGATTGGCTTCAAGTGTGCAGAGCAGCATAAGGCTCTAGATAGCTGTCGTTGGGCTATTAGTAGTGCCTTCCAACCAGCCCATATACATGTCAGCTCTGCACAACTAGTTTTGATTAAAAAAAATAAAAAATTGGATGTTAAGAATAAGGCTATGTTCACACTCTGCGTCTTCGTCAGAAAAAGCACTGTGTGCATTTTTTTGAAATACATGTGATTTGTCTACAATGCATGTTTAGTAAAGTTCACTAAGGCTACGTTCACATTAGCGTTAAGCTAATGTGCGTCGGGTTTGCGTCGGCGACGCAGCGGCGACGCATGCGTCATGCGCCCCTATACTTAACATGGGGGACGCATGCGTTTTTTTTTGTTGCGTTGTGCGACACATGCGTCTTTTTTGCCGCAAGCGTCGGACCAAGAAAACAAGTTGCATTTTTCTTGCGTCCGATTTTTGGCAAAAATCGACGCATGCGTTGCAAAACGCAGCGTTTTTGCGTGCGTTTTGACGCGTTTTTGCGTGCGTTGTGCGTTGCGTCGCCGACGCAACGGCGCACAACGCTAGTGTGAACGTAGCCTAAAATTGCAGCAAAACATGTTTTTGCACCCTCTCATTGCGTTCTATGGGTGAAAAAACACTGAAAGAATTGACATGCTGCAAATTAAAAAAAATGCAGTTTTTATATTCAGTCTGGAAAAATTCTGTGTGTGCATGATGTTACTGAAATCTCCTAACTTTTACTAGTACTATAAAAAGCAGCTTTTAATTTGAATAAAAAAAACTTCAAAAACTGCTGCATGCAACATAGCCTTAGTATTAATAAACAGACCTGTGGTGTGCCACTACATCAATATCATTGAAGTGGAACACTCCTTTAAGATGAGCCTATAACCCCCTCTAAACCCAGAATAATTGAATAATTGCACAGTATTATTATTCCTAGTACATTTATGCAGGAAAAGCACTTTGCCTACAAGTGGAAAGATGGAATAAAAATATAAGTAGGAGAGACCTTGCCTGAGAACAAATCCTTCTATGCAAATAAGGAGTTTTATCCTTGATATTAAATATATACAGTATAGCCGGTTTATAAAATGTTCATGCAATATTCACATAAAGGGGAGGTATGTGGCTGTCCCTCTCTATAAATCCACTGAATGCTAAGATTTCTCTACTCATGATGGTGAGTAGCCCAATAGGTTAGATTATTGTCCCCTGAGCAAGAGGCTCCCAGCACAGGCGGACTGTTATTATACAATGGCTTCCATTGCAAGAATCCGTACATTTACCCGCTTATAAAGCACCATTAATTGCACAGCTTTACAGATACCCTTTGTTCTCTAGATAATCCTCTGCCAGAGACTTTCGGTGTTATTACTTATTATGCTTTGCTTATATAGCGCCATCATATTCCGCAGCGCTTTACAGACCTCATCATCACTGTCCCCATTGGGGCTCACAATCTAAGTTCCTATCGGTATGTCTTTGGAGGGTGAGAGTAACCCGGAAGAAACATGGGGAGATCATACAAACTTCTTGCAGATGTTGTTTTTGGTGGGGTTTGAACTCAGGACTCCAGCGCTGCAAAGCAACAGTGCTAACCACTGAGCCACCGTGCTGGGACTGTGATAGTGAGTCTGTCACCGCCAGTGAGATACACACTGAATAGCTTTGAGCAAACAGATCTACTTCTCAGGATAACCATGTCCCCGAAAAATCCTGTGCCTCTGCCTATTGAGTACGTATACTGTACAGCCGTTGAAAGACGGTAACAATATAAAGCTACAGCCAATAGCTACAATATATACCTCGATTAAAAGGCATCGATCCATCGTCAGAGGTCAGTGTCAATCATGGCATCACTAAGTGAGAGAGCCCGTCCTCAGGAAAAATGCTCGAGGTTTCACAGTCCCTTCCATTATGCTCACTACTAGAGTGGAGCGCGTCCGATTTTTCTTAATTCGAGTATCAAGCACTGGAGCATTTCCGAGCTCGATCGCCACTACGGAGAATCTGCCAGTGAGCTTATTCTGAAGGTCCAATGGGAGAGTTTTTTACTTTTTTTTTTTTTATTATCCAAGCTCCTAACCTGATTTATGACCACAGACCACATCAGACTTTGAGTGCAAGGAAACAAAGAGCCTGTAAACCTAAAAGCACTAAATTTTTAATGAAACCAAATTACAAAAATAATTTTTAGCCCCATATACGGGCATTTAAGAAAAAAAAGGCCCCTGAAGTGGGCATCCCCTTTAAAAATAGCACCCCACTTGTCCCCATAGGTTATGTCTATGTCTAATGGGGCTGTTCTGCAATCCTACAGTGAATGTGGCTAAGCTGTAATACCACATACAGCCAGTAGTCATGCATGGCACTGTTTTTGGATGAAAGTAGTCTAGGCCAGCACGGTGGCTCAGTGGTTAGCACTGCAGTCTTGCAGTTCTGGAGTCCTGGGTTCAAATCCCACCAAGGACAACATCTGCAAGGAGTTTGTATGTTCTCCCTGTGTGTGCGTGGGTTTCCTCCGGGTTCTCCGGTTTCCTCCCACATTCCAAAGACATACTGATAGGGAATTTAGATTGTGGGGAGTTACGAATGCTACGGGCTGTGCACATGTCCGTGATTTTTGCAGACCAAGCTGTCAGTGCAAAATTGTTGGAGCTGAACGATATTGATCTGATCAAACTCTGCAATGAAAGTCTGGGTCCGTGAAGGAATCAGACACCACTCGGCGGATGCCATCTATGGGCTCACTGACTTATAGAAGAAGGTGGAGAACTTTTTTTTTTTATGTTAGTGAAAATTACTGATGAAAGTCACTGTTTCAGCTCAGTCTGTTTTTCCCATATGTAAAAAATAAACAAAAAAACCTTGACGTCTGATTGAGGCCTAATAAGGAAACTTTCTGGGCTCTGTTCATCGTCTCTTATCTTCTGCTTCAATACCGATTGTCTTTTTCATTGTGTTCGTTGCCATGCACTTCTGTTTGTTTTTTTTTCTTTTTTTGCCTTAAGATAAAATATAAATGAAATGTTTGATGCTGTACAGAGAAACGACAACCCCCCACAGTAATGCTGGCTTTCTGCCCTACCTGCCATGGGACTATGACCATAAGATATTAGACTGCATGGCACAAGATATAACATGGCATCTTCCGGTCTCAGGCTTGGCGTTCCTTTATACAAGTGATTCTGTGTCATGTGGGTATAATTTTCCACCAATTCCCCTCACAGAACAGACATTCAGCAGAGTGCAAGATGGTAGATGAAAGAGCATCCCACAAACGCCCTTTGTGCCTGCACTCATTATCTGTCCATAGATGAGCCGGAGTCTGACAGAAGTGCTGGTGGCTGCATCTCTGCCGCAGGCAGCGGAGACATGTTATGTTGTAAATCGGCAGGTTTTAATGGGCTTCAGCATGTACTTCAAACGCTGTGCTTCCCTCAGTTATGTGCTTTCCTGGAGAAGAAAGCAACCTACTACAGTGATGGTACTACAGGGGCCTGTATACTTTCACTGCTGTTTATTAGGGGCTTGTAATAACTTCTTCACCAAATATAAATCCGCACATTTGACCAAACATGAAAAATGACATATGCCGGAAGGTGATCTCCAGAATCCGTTGCACTAATCACTGCTGCTACATCAGAGGAGCTGATGGAGGGCAGACCAGCCAAAAATCGTGTCCTCAAAAATCTGACAATAGTAATGTAAGCAGATCTGTGCTCTTCTATGAAATAACAAGAATAATATTAAGCGTCCTAGTGACTCTAGCCCTTATTTTCCATGCACTGTCTCCTTAGCTCAGCGGACTGGTTGAGTTGCAGCTAATGGCAGCCGGTGTGCAGTGCAGCATCTCATAAATGAGTGTTTGTCCCTTCCTCGCACACCCAGCTAGCTGCAATCATTTCATACATCGCTGCAGCTCCCATGACTGTATCCAACAATAAGCAGAAGTGTTCTGCCTGAGTTGCCAGTTCTAGGAAATAAAAGCTGTGCACGGCACAGTAATGTGGATGTAATGGTGCAACACTGACTCCTTACTTCAATCCCAGTGGGGGAAATGACTTAGTTTCTTTTGGAACATTTATCTGCTTCACAACACTTAGGCTACTTTCACACTAGCGTTAACTGCATTCCGTCACAATGCGTCGTTTTGCCGAAAAAACGCATCCTGCAAAAGTGTTTGCAGGATGCGTTTTTTCACCATTGATTAACATTAAGCGACGCATTGTGACGGATTGCCACACGTCGCACCCGTCGTGTGACGGATGCGTCGTGCAGTGGCGGACCGTCGGGAGCAAAAAACGTTGCTTGCAACGTTTTTTGCTCCGTCGTAAATGTAGCCTATACAGTGGACAGTGCCGCACTGACCGTCTGTGCCAGTATCTTCTAATGTTGCAAAGGATCTCATGTATTTTCAAAGTGTACAAGTGTGTATAATAGTTACATTGCAACATGTTACCAAGTTCTTTATATATTGTGAAGTGGGGGTGAATCCATTGAGGACTGAAGGTGCAACAATAAGAAGGGCAAGAGTGCAGAATTGGGCAAGTAATTTTTCCTTTCACTTGCCAACAGTCTGCATATCTGTTGAAAAATGTAAAAATCTTGACGCACATTGTGACAGGAGTTGATGTCAGGGCTGTGGCGTTGGTAAGCCAAACCTTCGACTCCGACTCCTCAATTTCCATGGCACAGACTCCGACTCCACCAAAATGGGCTCCTACTCAGACTCCGACTCCACCAAAATGGGCTCCTACTCAGACTCCGACTCCACAGCCCTGGTTGATGTGACTCATTATTGGAGACCATTTCATACAAGTACCAGTATGGACATTTTTGGCATGTGGAGGAATGTATACAGCCGTGCATGAAGATAATTTCTGCAGGGTTACAGTGAATGGATCGTGAGGATTCTAATTAAGCGTCACCTAATGTGGAGGCAGCAGTTTAGAATGGGGAAATCTAACGACCAGTTCCACCTTAAGCTGTTCATACACTGGAGATAGCTGAATGGCTGTTTCTCCAGAGTTTTCCATGATTTACACATTTGAGAAAAATGGGACCAAGTTGCTGCTGGATGCATTTTAAGATCTTATGGCAGCAAAGGGCCAGGCATGTGGAAATTCAGCATGCCTATCCCCTCTTTACCGCAACTTCTGATCTTCATTGGGAGACCTACATTCTTGAAACTGTCCTCCGATCCAGCAGCAATTGTCTTCTATGACTTGTCTAATTTGAGGGTAGAAAGGAAAAAGTTGGTTTTGTAGCTCTCCAACCAACCTGTTCCTTATGTCTTACTGCCTTAAAGAGGACCTGTCGCTTGCTCAAAAAAATTGTAAAACTCCCTGAGCTTACCTGATTATGCACTTTTTTCTATTTTATACTGCATTGCTCCGTTTCTGAAATATTCACATGTGTTGCTTTTGGAGTGCTGTTTGTGGTGCAACTGGGCGCTTCTTCAGTATTCTCTGAACTTACCCTTTCTCTTCTTTCTCCTAGACCCTACCAGTCACAGTTCAGCAGCTGATGTAGAAGTCTAGCAGTCTTAGACACTGCTGAGCTGTGATTGGCATCGTCCGGAAGGAGGATGTATAAAAGCACAGACTCAAGAGAAGACTGAAGAAACACCCAGTTGCACTACAAGCAGAAATTTCACATAATGCACTCCAAAAGCAACTAACGTGAATATCTCTCTAACAGAGCTTCACATCTTAGAATGGAAAAAGCTGCAGAATCTGGGAGCCCAGGGATTATTACAAATTGTTTTTGAACAAGTGACTTTATTCATTCTTGTGGTAGAAACAAATTAATTCCATCGATAAAATATAGTATTTTCCATTTTATTCCAAAATGCATTTTTTCCCCTATGTGACCTGTCCATATTGATGCTCCAATAACTCCTCTTTTTACTCTATAGATTATATTGGACATTTTATTTATTGCTGTGGTTGTAGAACATTAGTAATGTCAATGTGCTTCTGCAGGCTTCCCACCCAAATATTCTCTCCGCTGATGAATGGCAAAACTAAACTTGCATTCATATGTAAAGAATGTGTTCTCTTATTGAAGTGCAGGTGAACATTTTTTCCTTGGAAATCCTTTCTCACTAATGTAGCCCCACAGTGTCATTTATTTTACAGTGTTCCCGATTCTTGTATTTCCCTTGTTAAACAAGTCATTTAAATGGTCACAACAAGTAAAATGCCTGCTTTTCATGTAGCGCATGGCTCAATAGCTCTTTGTTACAACTCACATGTAATACATCTGGCGATTAAAGGAACATTTAACAAATACTGATGAGAATATTGTTAAACCCTAATCGAGGCAGCCGGCTTTCTTTTCTAACTTCACCCACGAGATTTTTATTCGTCGGTCATCACCACTTCAGTTCAGTTGTCTGTATATTATAAAGGAACACTAAACGTAGGAAATGTATAAAAATCCCAGGAATTCCTCCATTTAATATCTTTTTTCCTTAGATCTCATTCTATCTCATGTTGCCATCAAAGCATCTAAAAAATTTTTTTTTTCTATGCATGTCCCAGGGAATCAACTATTTTCTGTTAGTACTCCTATTCAGGGACAGATCTGCATGGTTGCCAACAGTCCGTAAATTTACGGACAGTCCCTAAAAATCTGTCCAGCAAAAAAAAAAACACAATCATTGAATTTTTCCCTCCCCACCCCCGAAGTTTGTACTGCGCATGTGCTATAAAGGCTGCCATGTGCATCCCACCTGTATATAGTATGTCTGTATATAGAGTATGTATGTGGAACTGTGTACAGTACAGCGCTGTGTAGGTGGCTGTGGCACCAGGCCAGCAATGTCCTTGCAGGCTAAAGGCTCTCTTATCAAGTATAGGAGCTGCAACGTTTTTTTTGTGCAGACCAGAAGGAGCCCCAGCAAAAATCCTGCTGCGGTTTCCCATGAGCAACATGCATCTTGCCTTTTGGCTGCTGGGATTACTTACATTACTACAAGACCTCTTGAATGTAACCCCAGCCGCAAGTCCCAGACTTCACCCAAGGCAAGGTAACTACAGGTGTATATGTGCCTGAATGGGAGACCTCATATTGTATATCCTGCAATGACCTGCACTGGGTAATGCTTGAGATTCTACCATATTATTATTTTAGACCGTTACTTTTCCTTGTGTATTGGCACGTTCGTTTGGGCACAGACTTCACCAGAAAGTCTTACTATTTGGGTTCGGCCCCAAACACCAGGTGTTTGTTGCTCTGTCATGTGCATGACAGCGCGGCAAACACTTCTGATCGGCGGTAAAATCATCACCGCCAGTCAGACAGCCGCGGTTCCCATGCTGTCAAATGACAGCTTAAGCCCGCAGCTATGATCAGAGGTATAAAGTTTACCTCCAGTCGTTGGTGTCGGCTGATGGGACTACTGCTCCAACAGCCAACGCCTGCTGCTGCTAATAACAGCGAGAGCAGGAGCGGACCCATGTTTTTCATGGACCCATAGACATTTATTGGCTCTTTTAACCTGTGCTTTTGACCAAAACAGACATGTGAATGGCACAATAGATTATAATGGGAATGTGTTGGATCCATGAAAAAAAATGAATGTGAGCTGTACGTGCAACATGAATGTGTGAATGAGACCTAAAGGGAAATCCAGAGAATGCTAATTCAGGGGGCAGAACAGTGCACTGAGCCCTTGGACATTACATGGGTGCACCAAAGACCCCTCATTTTATATAGAATAAAACCATTTTATGTAAAGTCAAAGTAGTGAAATCTGCTACATATTAGAAGTATGATTCTTATGGAGGCCAAGTCCCCCTAATGACTGTATAAGTGGTTTAATTAGAGTTGTTGGGGGGACATACCGACCTTGAAGTAATATCGCTCTAGTTTTTGTTGCGCTGGTGGGTTTTTGTCCAGACGGCCATCTTTCTGGAGAACCCAGTCCTAGTACTTCTGTCACACAGATTGATAAACTGAGAAGACACTTTAATTTGTAGGAAAGTAGATCTCATTCTGGGAGCTGAAGATGCGATGATTGAAATTACCGGCATAATGTGCTTTAATATCCCGTTATAATATATAGTCTTGGCACTACATTACCCTAATGTCCAAACTGACTATTTGCTTCCTGCCTGTTAAAATCTTTTGGGTTTTATGGGCTTTAAGGCATAAAGTACTATCTGTTTCGAACACTGGGCAAATCATCAGAGGGTTTGAGTGCTTCCTTTTTATTAGGATGTGAAGGAGATTGGAGTGTCATCTGTCACTTTAGTGCCTATAAAGCAATGACTCTTCCTCCTAACAAACGCACTTTGTCTGATGCCCTCACGCACACTTGAGTCATTGCGCGCCTGATGAAAACGTAATGGTCTTTCAAATGTGGCTTTAATTTTAGAAGTTTATCATAGTCTGTTTTGCTGAGCTCGGCAATGAAAATCTCATCTGATCATCATGAGTTGGCCGGCGGTGGCTGGGGTGAGTGGGCAGCTTCTGTCTCGGGGAATCCTGGACTCCTTGAAAGCTGTTGTGTAAAGTGAAGCTTTGTCAGCAGGTTTCTTCTGACTCTTTACTGACAGCTCAGAGGAACACTAATACTGCTTATCATAAAGTTGTGGGTTTTTTTGGGGGGAGGGGGGTTAAACATATTTGTGCAAGTTACCCAAAATTTTAGTATCTTTTCTCCCACTAATGGCTCAGCAATCTGTATTTTAATCATCATTCTGTAACAAAAATAAGCCCTCCGTGCACTGACCTCCCTGCAATTTTGTGATAGATTTGTGTTTTGTACCAAGCATTTAATCAAATAAAGACATCATAGCCAAATGAACCTTTGATTACAAGGGGCATATCGCTCTATTGCAGGCTTATTGTAAGCACAGTATATAACCTGCAATCCTAGATCACCACGCTGCTATAAAGGACTAAGTGAAATGGCGTCAAGTTCTGCAAAATACTGATCTGCTGGTCATCCTCTACAGATAACTCGCATGTCATTTAGCAACTGAATGGACAGTCCCCATAAAGAGGACATTTCACTAAATTTTTCATGTAAAACTGGACAAGCAATGTAATAGTAGGTACACAGCAGAACAAACCTTTTTTCTCCAGTCACCTTCCACGACAGTCACCTTGGAGGATGTCTCCCCGCCTTAATGGGGGACAGGAAACACAAAGAGGTTAAATAACCCTCCCCTTCCTGCTATCTCTAGTGTTTTTCCTGTCCCCCAGTGGGGCGTGAAGAGGTCCGTCTCAGGTGTTGCCGTGGCCGGCGAGCGGAGCCCTAGAAGAGCGTAACCTTAGAAGCCGGGCAGTCCGAGGTCAAGGGTTTCTCCTCTCCTCCTCCAGGTGGCTGCTCCTGTCTCCATGTCCATGCGACTCTGGACCCCCTTCCCGCCCCTCCCGCGCCTATTCGGGAGGTAAAGCGTGGCGGCGATGTGCAGCCGGGGTCCTCCCTCAGCTCCCCGGCGTCCTCCTCACGTGGGTCTGGGGCCGGATGTGACGTCAGTGCGCGCGCCGGAAGTTATGTCGGCGTGCACTTCCGGTTTCGCATCTCGTTGGTGCCCATGCTGAAACGCACTCTCTGTTTGCAGCCAGGGCTCTGGTACCTTCGCCACTACTAGGGTCGTTCCTGGGATCCTACCCTGCGGATCATGGGAAGAGGAGCACACAATTGACGCTGGACCTCGATGTCTTCATATCCTGGTCGGGAGCCTCCAGGTAAGACAGAGTCTGTCTTGTGTGACTGGTGACAGTCTGACCATGGACAGCGACAAACCTACAGCTGCATCTGTAGGTCCCAGCATTCACCCTCCTACCGTGAGTAGCAGGGCTGGTCCTTTACTGTCCAGGCCTGATACCTATGGGTCACTTAGTATACCTTCTCTCTTTTAGGGAGAGTCCCTGCCCCAAAGAACAAACCCAGCCTCAAGTGTGGTGTTTGTGGTTCCAGGATCCCGTCTGCTTACAAGAAGACCTTATGCCAACCCTGCACGAACGACATATTACATGCCGAGCAGCCCTCTCTCCTGGACAGTATCAAAACTCTCATCAAGCAGGAGGTGCAAACCTCCATGGCAGCCCTTTCCCAAACCCCAGTGCCGCGTCCCCCTCCCCCTAAAAAGAGGAAATTGGCACCCGCTGAATCTGACTCTGACTCGGGTGAAATTCATACCTCAGGGTCAGAAGATATTTGGGAAAATGAGGGCTCCACATCCACCCCTACGCCTGATAATAAGAAATACTATTTTTATTTCTGAGGATATGGAAGAGCTGGTTTCCATAGTGAGAAACACCATGGGGATGGAGGAAGTAGAGGTTAAACACTCAATTCAGGATGAGATGTTTGGGGGGCTGAAACCCAGGGGTAAAAAAGGGTTTCCTGTTCATGAGAATGTCCAAAACCTCATATTTCAGGAATGGTTTTCCCCAGAGAAGGGACTTGGCGTACCCTCGGAATTAAAGAATCGCTTTCCCCTTGAAGGTGATAGTTCTATTTGAGAAATCCCTAGGATGGACTTCCAGGTCTCTAAAATAACCAAGAAGACGTCCCTCCCCTTTGAGGATTCTTCCCAATTAAGGCTATGTGCACACGTAAGAAAAGAGGTGCAGAATTTTCTGCACAAAATCCGCATCTCCTGGCAGAATCCGCAGCCGCTGATTTTGTGCGGTTTTTATGTAGAATTGATGCAGAGTTTGTGCGGATTTTCTGCGGTTTTTGCCACTGCGGATTTTTAACATGGAGGGGTGCAGAAACGCTGCAGATCTGCACAAAAGAAGTGACATGCACTTCTTTGAAATCCGCAGCAATTCCACACTGATTTTTCCGCACCATCTGCACAGCTATTTTTTTACCCCATTGATTTACATTGTACTGTACATCACAGTGCGGATCTGCAGCATTTTTGCGCGGAAAAATCCGCTGCGGATCCGCAGCAAATCCGCATTGTGTGCACATAGCCTAAAAGATCCTATGGATCGGAAAATAGAAAGCCACCTGAAAAAATCCTGGGAATCCTCTGCGAACCTGATCAAAACAAATATAGCTTCTACTTGCGTCGTCAGATCCCTTTTTCTCTGCCTTGGCAAATTGGAAGAACACCTCTCTCAGGGGACCTCTAAAGAAGAGATCCTTCACTCCCTTCCCCTTCTCCAAAAGGCGACGGGCAGGAGAGTCGGTCCGGGTGGCAGCAAAATCCTTAGTCCTCTCTAATTCTGCTAGGAGAGCCCTTTGGCTAAAATCGTGGGAGGGGGGACATCACCTCTAAGACTAAACTCTGTGACATCATCTTCCAGGGACACCACGTGTTTGGTCCAGTCTTGGATGATATCCTTGAAAAAGCTTCGGATAAGAAGAAATCGCTTCCCGAGCAGAAATTTACTAGGAAGCAGTTTTTTCGTCCCCCTCGTGAACAGTCCTCCCAGAAGGAGTTCAGGGGAAAGGGTAAAACTGGACGGTGGAGCTACCCGAAGGGGGGTAGAAGCAGGAACATCCTTGTCCCTCAACAACAGCAGACCCCGGACAAACAGTGACTCTCCGGTGGGGGGCCGACTCTCGGATTTCCTTGCCCAATGGCAGTCCATATCCACAAACCATTAGATCCTTCACACCTTACAATTTGGGCTGAAGTTGGAGTTTGAGAGTCCCATCCCCCCCCCCAGTGTCTGAGGATTACCCCGTTCATACACCAGACATTACTCTCACCTGTTCCTCATAAGGAAACCCTCCGGTAAATACAGGGTCATCATAAATTTAAAACCCCTAAACCAGTTCATCAAATACCGGAGGTTCAAGATGGAGTCGATCAAGACGGAAATCCCTTTGATTGGACAAGACTGGGTGATGGCTACAATAGACCTAAGGGATGCTTACTACCATGTTCCGATCCATCCGGATCACAGGAAGTTCCTCAGGTTCGCAATCTCCCACAACCAAGGGATCACCCATTTCCAATTCAACACGCTACCATTCGGCGTCTCCTCAGCACAGAGAGTATTTTCAAAGATTATGAGGGAAGCAGTTATCTTCATCTGTCTCCAGGGAATATGCGTTGTTCCATATTTGGACGACTTCCTCATAGTCGCTCCATCGACATCTCGTCTGAAACAGGACGTGTCAAAACCTCTGGAGATCCTCGAATCCCTAGGCTGGATCCCAAATCTTCAGAAATCAGACCTCCACCCTTCCTTCCCCAAGGAAGAAATTTCTGGGGATTCTCCTAGACTCGGGAAAAAAAGGACATCCTTCCTTCCCGAGGATCGTCAGCACGACCTTTGCCAGAAAATCTCCAAATTCAAACAACTGAGGTCACAAACCTAGAGAGAGAGAGTCCATGTCCATTCTGGGATCCCTGACTTCATGTATTCAGGCAGTATCCTGGGCTCAGGCGCACACTCGAACCCTCCAATCCCATGTCCTTCTATACTCACGAAGGTATCACAATGTGCTGTCCAGGAAAATTCTGCTTCCCGGACATGTGAAGTCGGCTCTCTCCTGGTGGTTGAATTGCCAAAACCTGCGGCGGGGGGTGAGCTGGGATCAGCTCCCCCTAAAAATACTTTGTACAGGTGCCAGCCGAAGAGGTTGGGGAGCTGTGGTGGAGGAAACATATATTTTCAGGGACTATGGTCCCTGGACATAAGATCCAGATCTTCGAACCTGAGAGAACTAAAGGCAGTGGAGGAAGCACTGATAGCCGCTTCACCTCTAATCCAAAATCATCATGTTCGGGTCTACTCCGACAACGTAACGATAGCCTACCTTCGACACCAAGGGGGCACGAAGTATGCCAGCTTAAAACTAATCGCAGAAAGGATATTTTTCTGGGCAGAGAAACACCTGTTGTCAATCTCGGCAATACATCTCAAGGGTTCAGACAATGCCCAGGCGGACTTCCTGAGCAGGAGGGATGTCCATCCGGGAGAATGGTGCCTGAACCAAGCGGTCTTCCTATCCCTGACCGCGAGATGGGAGAGCCCAGACGTCGATTTGTTTGCAAATGCTCAGAAAGCAAAAACAAAAACCTTTTATTCCCTCAGTCCTGCTTATGGAGCTCGGGGGTAGATGCTTTCGCCCATCCATGGAATTTCAACTTGGCCTACGCCTTCCCACTTATCCCTATGTTGGCGAAAACACTGTAGAAAATCCGGTTGGACCAGGTCACAACGATCCTAATTGCTCCAATGTGGCCAGGGCGCAGCTGGTACAGCGCGTTGATGGATATGGCATTAGAAGGTCCATTATTTCTGCCCCAGACGACCGACCTCCTTTGTCAGGGTCCCCTACGTTACCCAGACCTAAACAGACTGAACCTAGCGGCTTGGTTACTGAAGCCAGCATCCTAAAAGCCAGAGGTGTCTCGAACAGGGTAGTCCAAAATCTTCAAAAGAGCAGAAAACCAGTGACGAGTGCCATCTATGGCAAAGTATGGAAAGAGTTTTCTTCCTGGTGTCTTCCCAATGTCCCTGATCCCTTCCACCCCAACATTGCTCAGGTCCTGGACTTCCTCCAGAAAGAGTTGGAGCTAGGTTTTTCCCCAAGCACTCTGAAGGTTCAGATTTCTACCCTTAGTTCCTTTTTTGACTAGGACCTGCCGGGGCACCGCTGGATCAAACAGTTTATGACCTCTGCAAGCAGAATACGTCCTAGACTCCCTAACCGGGTTCCCCCTTGGATCTAAATTTAGTACTCAACAGTCTAACCCAGGTTCCTTTCGAACCCTTGTCCTCAATATCTTTTAAAACCCTAACACTTAAGACAGTTTTTCTGGTGGCAATTACCACAGCTAGATGCATAGAATTGCAGGCCCTATCAATACAAGAACCCTACCTATCTATAAACTCTTCTGGTATAGTTTTGCGTTTGGATCCCTCCTTTATGCCCAAGGTTGCCTCAGACTTCCACAGGGGTCAAGATATTGTGTTGCCCTCATTTTGCCCAAATTCTTCCAATGCGAAGGAAGAAAAATTTCCACACTCTGGATGTCTGCAGAGTGGTCCTCCCATTACCTGGAACAATCCAAGGCTTGGAGGGTTGACCAGAATCTTTTAATTCAGTTTTCAGGCCGAAATAAAGGAAGAAAGGCAGCTAAATGCACAATTGCAAACTGGATCAAACAGGCCATTTGTCTAGGATGTTCAATAAAAGATCTTCCTCCTCCTGCTTCACTAAAGGCTCACTCCACTCGGTTGGTCTCTACATCATGGGCAGCAAGAGGGAACGCTTCATCTGAGCAGATATGCAGAGCCGCTACATGGTCGTCTGTGCATACCTTCACCAGACATTATAGACTGAGTTTTGACAGGGATCTAACATTCGTCAGACGTGTTCTGCAGGCTGTGGTCTCTCCCTAAAGAAATCAATGTTGGTATTACTCCAAGGTGACTGTCGTGGAAGGTGACTGGAGAAAATAGAATTAGTCTTACCGGTAATTCGGTTTCTAGGAACCTTCCACAACCGCACTAATTTCCCTCCCTATCTGATACTCCTATTGGATGATTCCTGCACTTTGGTGGTAACTATGCATACTTGTGTGTCCAGAAAAAACACTGGAGATAGCAGGAAGGGTAGGGTTATTTAACCTCTTTGTGTTTCCTGTCCCCCATTAGGGCAGGGAGACATCCTCCAAGGTGACTGTCGTGGAAGGTTCCTAGAAACCGAATTACCGGTAAGACATTCTATTTTTTTTTCCATAATTTAGTCTCTCCATTCCAAAAATATTGGAAAAGTATGTGGCACCTAGTGAGTTATTGCATAGGACCCATACTGGAGGAGTTTAGTTCTCCCTCCTTTATAAGGCTACTTTCACACTAGCGTCGTTTGGCCTCCGTCGCAATGCGTCGTTTTGGAGAAAAAACGCATCCTGCAAAAGTGCTTGCAGGATGCGTTTTTTTCTCCATTGACTTGCATTTGCGACGGATTGCCACACGTCGTATCCGTCGTGCGACGGATGCGTCGTGTTTTGGCGGACCGTCAGCACAAAAAAAACGCTACATGTAACGTTTTTTTGTGCGTCGTGTCCGCCATTCCCGACCGCGCATGCCCGGCCGGAACTCCACCCCCTCCTCCCCGGACCTTACAATGGGGCAGCGGATGCGTTGAAAAACTGCATCCGCTGCCCCCGTTGTGCGGTGCTTTCAACGCTAGCGTCGTTGCATCGGCACGTCGCATTGCGACGTGCAGTGCACGACGCTAGTGTGAAAGTAGCCTAAATCCCATTTGGACTAAAGCTAACTCCTAAGGTGCCAAATTAGATTGAGAAGCAAATTTTTTTTTTTTTTGTCTGTTTTCTATTTATTTATTTTTTAATGGAAGGTTTTAATCTGCTCTGCAGCCACAATTGTGTTGTGTGTCCCCCTTAAGGTCTCATTCATGTATAACATGATTTGGGAGTATGAGTATGGGCCGTTGACTGTAATGATGCAGATGGAGTCACTGCGTGCTATGTCGGACATCATTTTTGGCCGTATACGCCTTGCTGAGATGGGCCCCAAGATGCGGTCAACTATGTAGCTATACCCATCTTGGACATTTTGGACATTTTCATCCTTCTCTGTAGCATCCAGTATAAAGCTGTGCACCCAGGAGCGTCTCACTATAGTCATTTTTAGGACTGCGCTCATACTCTCTCATGTGAGGCTCGATTATGCTAAACTCTGATCGAGTGTCATCTTACAGTGATGTGATTCTCTTAAATGGGAGAATTGTAGCACAGGTGATGAGAGGATGGAGAGCAAGTTTTCTCTATCTTCTCCATTGTCTGAGTCCGCAGAAGTTGGACTTCACTCTGTTTTCCGGGTGCAATCCAATGATTTCCACATACCCATAGACTTGAGTGGGTGAGTGTCATTCGAATTATTTTTTTTTTATTAAACATGAGAAAAAAACTGCTGATCAGCACTGCCCCATACAATAGCATTGATCCGAGTGCTATAAAATAGACATCACATAGCGCTCAGCTGTGTAGCTCTTGTGAGCGAGCCCTTAATCTGATTTCCATAAATCTGAGATGCTCACTTTTCTGGGCTGAGACAACCTCTTTAAGATTTTTTGCAAATCCCACATTCCAAAATATTTCTGCCAAGAAATATGAGCTGTTTTGTGGACACCTTCTACAACCCACTCCTGTGAAGTGTATATGTGATTGCCAGTTCTGGATCTGTACAGAGTTGCTCTGAGCCTTTTTTTCAGCGTGAAGGGTTAAGTTGAGTTTAAAAGCACTGTAAGCTGCAGGATGGTGTGGCTGACAATCCTGGTGTAGAATACATTTTACCTGGCTTACAGTCCACATTTCCGTTTTGTATCTTTTCGCTTCTAGAGTTGAGTTTCGCTTTACTAATAATTTCCCGAGAGATTTTCTGCTTGGAAATCATCATCATCCTCCGGGAAGCTCGTGGATGAAGGCTTGTGGTGTGCTGGAATTTATTAACAATCTGTTATTTTACCCTTTCTTGCTTGTAGGCGGCTTGTATATTTTTTGCAGATGCAAACTGTAAGCTTGTGTTTTTCTGTGCAAGCGTGGCTAATTGAAGTGTGAGTATAATCTACAGTGCATATGCACATACACGAATAGCGCGGGTAACGTGAAAGCTTTGCATCTGATATGTGAAGGTTTCATGCATTTTACCCACTGTTTCCATGGTAATGAAAATGTTCCATTTTGATCTATAAATCACAATTCCTGATAACACTTGGATATTTGTTTTGTGATTTATCAGAGTGGACATTGTATGTCACATTGCTGTTAAAGTGCCTTGGTCGGGTCTCCTATGTTGTCATAGAGATGGTATAGAGGGAGAGACATTGAGTTTGGGGATATTTTGTTTTTAATGATTTGATTCAATATTTTCATATAAAAAGTTGATCAAGGCTAGATACACACATTTGACATTTATGCGGTGCTTAAAAACCATGATGCCTTGGGTCTTCTGACCTGATTTAGGCATTTGAGGCTGTTGAGGTCAGGAAATCGGCCTGAAATCTGCAATCAAAACTCAACCTGTGAATGTCAGACATGTCAAACTGACCTAAATGTTACTAGGTCTCGTAGAAAAAACGTATGAGTCCTGCACTCAGGTTTGCAGCATGCCCGTGACAGAAATATGATTCCGCCTTTGATTTCTGAAGCTTATTAGCTTGAAAACTGATGCTGGATTTTTGCATCTCCCTAATGTTCTTGTGAGCGTACCCTAAGGCTATGTTCACACGTTGAGATTTTGCTGCATTTCTTTCCTTCAGCAAAACCTGCTGTCTTGGCAGTAAAGCTGCTTGCAAAAAGTGGATTTTGCTGTGTTTTTGTTGTCTCTTGTGCATTTTGATAAACCATGTTTTTTGGGTTTTTTTGTGTGGGGGGGCACTAAAAACTTAATCTTCCGTAGGTTTTTGCACCAATGGTGCCTGTGCGTTTTGCTGCATTTTTGCACTTGCCCATCATGTCCAACGGGTGAAATAACACTACAAATACGCTGAAAGAAATGACATACTGAAGTTTGCAAAAATGCAGCAGTTTTCCAAATCGGTCAGGAAAAAAAAAAAGCAATGAGATTTCTGAAATCTCATAGACATTGCTGGTAGTGTAAAACACAGCTTAAAATTGGCATAAAAAAGACTTGGCAAAAAGGCAACGTTTCAGCATAGCCACATAACAGTGCAGCCTTGCGCTCTAGGGAACAAAACTCAGATGGTTACGGTGTTTTCCATCCCTTATATGGCTTTCGTTAAGATTTGATGCGACCTATAAATGCAGTTGGTCTTTTCACCACATAACACAGGGCACACTTGATAAAACCTCATCAAAGATCTCTGACTCGAGCGTTCAGAGAAATTTACTAACCAGACTGCCAGACACAGAGGAGCTGGTATAGTTAGTGCCTTCATTTCTCTTCTTCATTGCGGTTTCTTTCATTCAAATGACTCTATAAATGGAAGTAGTATATCTGCACCCTTCACAAAGAACAGAGCGTTTTACCTTTATGCAAGTGGATGGGCTTCTTTCCTCCACATTGCAGCATTTGAGAGACAAGTGAGTGATTGTCCTCTAACGTAGTAGCTTCTATGTAGTAAAGATTTGGATGTATCACATGACTCCACATGACTATTACTTCATAGAATGTTAGAGTTGGAAGGGACACCCAGGGTCATCGTGTCAAACCCCCTGCTCAAAGCAGGACTCACTAAACCATCTCACACAGATGTCTGTCCAGCCTCTGTTTAAAGACTTCCATTGAATGAGAACTCGACACCTTTCGTAGCAGCCTTTTCCACTAAGTGATCACCCTCACTGTCCAAAAGTTTTTTTCTAATATCTAGTCTGTATCTCCTCCGTTTCAGTTTCATTCCATTGCTTCTCATGTTTCCATGTGCAAATGAGAATAAGAATGAAACCTCTACACTGTGATATCCCTTTAAATATTTCTAGACCGCTATTAAGTCTCCTTTTAGCCTTCTTTTTTGCAAGCTAAACATTCTCAGAACCTTTAAAGGGAACCTGTCACCCCCAAAACCCAGAAAAAGAGGTTAGATTATACTCACCCAGGGGCGGTCCCGCTGCGGTTCTGTCTGGTCCAGCACCTCCCATCTTCATCAGATGACGTCCTCTTCTGGTCTTCACGTTGCGGCTCCGGCGCAGGCATACTTTGTCTGTCCGGTTGAGGGCAGAGCAAAATACTGCAGTGCGTAGTCGCTGGGCCTCTCTGACCTTTCCCGGCGCTGCACACTGCAGTACTTTGCTCTGCCCTCAACGGGGCAGACAAAGTACGCCTGCGCAGGAGCCGCAGCGTGAAGACCAGAAGAGGACGTCATCCTATGAAGATGGGAGGCTCCGGACCGCGACGACCACCGGATCGGACCGCCCGCCCAGGTGAGTATAATCTAATCTCTTTTTCTCATCTTTTAGGATACATCCGGGGGCTTATCTACAGCATTCCAGAATGCTGTAGATAAGCCCCTGATGCCGGTGGGCTTAGCTCACCCTCGATTATGGGGGTGACAGGTTCCCTTTAACCATTCTTCGTAGGGCATACTTTGCAGTCCGCTCACCATACTGGTAGCTCTTCTCTGAACTTGCTCCAGTATTGTAAAGTTTTTTTGTTTTAAAGCAAGTACACATTAATTGTATTCTTAATTGATTTTTTATACCTTAAAGGGGTATTCTAATGTTATTAACTTGCTTATTTACATGATGTCTAATGAATTAAAGTAAGTTTGCAATCGACTTGCTTCTTCTCTCTACTTTCATTCTTTTGCAGTGAGGGGTTTTATCTTGCATAGTGTACGGCTAATTGCCAACTAGATTAACAATCAGAGCCTGACCAAGTATTCACATTCCAGGCTTAGAAGGTAACTCCTAAGAACCACTTTCCCCAGCCCATTGATTTCTATAAAGCAGTTAGCTATTCAACTCCCTCTTCCTCCTTGTCAGCTCCTGACCGGTTATCCGTTGTGTAAAATTACCGGCCTCCACTCAGAGCAGTTCTCATATAATAGCTCTCACTTTCCTAAAAAATTTTCTTGTTCAACAGCACTGTTATCTTTTATATGTAAATATAGTCGTAATGGCATACTCTTCAGAACAAGCATTGGTAGGCTGTCACAGTAGCAGCATAAGTTGAGCAGACAGACGAGGTTACTTCACAATGACTGCCACTCAAGGTGATGTGCACATCATCCACCATATTCCATAGAAACATACAAGTGAAAGGTTATGTAGCATTATGCTGTTGAATACACAGGTTCATAAATGGGAATAACACTTTTTAAGTTTACTAAATAAAATTTGTAGCCATTCAGCATTTTATCTTAATTAACCAGACGTCTATTTTCAGTAAGTCAGTAGTATTGAATGTTATCTATGCTGACTTTTGAATTTGTGTTTTTCTGATTGGTCAAGAAAGCAGACTTTTGTTCGCATAATCCTGTAATCTGAAAGTTGACATTTGATGTAACATATTGTGCTGTTATCCTGGATGACTAGAGAAGCAGGATAATTGAACAATGATGTTTGCTGATCTCTTGATTGTACATTGTCCAGGCCAGCTAGCTTGTTAACTTGCAAAACCGAGCAGGAAAAACTATGCAAATAAATTAAATAATTAAACAATGAGGATATATGCACCTCTGTAACAGATACCTCCAGATACAGGGATACCTTGAGACATCCAGTCAGCCAAAAGATCCAAAGAAACAAAGACTCTTTACAACAGGGGTGTCAAACTGCATTCCTCGAGGGCCTCAAACCATGCGTGTTTTCAAGATTTCCTTCTCATTGCACAAGGTGCTGGAATCATTCTGTGCAGGTGATTAAATGATCACCTGTGCAATACAAGGAAATCCTGAAAACATGACCTGTTTGCAGCCCTTGAGGAATGCAGTTTGACACCCCTGCTTTACAAGACAGCAGCCAAGACATGGCTTGAGCCCCGGTGGAACGAATACAGATCTGCTCCACTGACAATCACTGAACCATGGATATGTTTGGGCTAGTCAGGATTTGGACCCACCGGTCAACTGAGCACCATGGATGTGTTTCTGAAAGCCAGGAATGGGACCCACTGGTCACCTTACTCCATGGAAATGTTCGGCGAAGCCAGGTTGTGACTCTCCGGTCAAATGGCCTTGTCAAATCTCCTTGTCAAATGGCCTTGTACCTCAATGGACTGTCATCTTCCTAAGCTTGTTGCTCTTCTCTGTATGCGTGCCACAGGTGGGGTAGTCAGCCCTGGAAGTAACAGCTGCTCTTATCCAAGTGATTCAGCAGAAGGGTGAGGCTCTCTAATTCGCACGATCTTGGGTATTTTGCTGTGGATGTTACATGCTATTTCCCTGTTTCGTGGTTCAATAAATTACAATTAAAGGTGAACGGGCATTCGGTGGGATGATCCCTGGTCTATGCGGTTTCAGCTGACACCCCACCCCCCCCGTGTCTCCACAATGAGTATCAACACTTTTTTTTTTTTTTTTTTTTTTAAACTCCTCTTTGCCATAGAGACTGACCACCATTTCTCAACAGTAGAACATGCATAGCAGTTCTAAGCTCTTTAGTATTGTGCATGCAAGGACTGTTTTGGAGCTGGCCAGGATCCCTGGAGTGAGCGGTTACCTCCTAATCCCGGCCAGTTCTAGCGCAATGCAAAGCAAGCAGCGGTGGTTGGTCTCCTAGGCAAGGAGCCATAAACAAGAAAAATTGTGTGTTAATATCTCAAAGGAAAAAGGTATCTGACAGTATCCATTCTTGAACAGTGTAACATTCTGTCTGTTCATAATATGTCCCTACTAGTGATGAGCGAGTATACTCGTTACTCGAGATTTTCCGAGCATGCTCGGGTGGTCTCCGAGTATTTCAGCGTGCTCGGAGATTTAGTTTGTCGACGCAGCTGTATGATTTGCGGCTGCTAGACAGCTTGATTACATGTGGGGATTGCCTGTTTGTAAGGGAATCCCCACATGTATTCAGGCTGTCTAGCAGTCGACATAAACTAAATCTCCGAGCATGCCGAACTACTCGGAGACCACCCGAGCGTGCTTGGGAAATCTCGAGTAACGAGTATGCTCGCTCATCACTAGTCCCTACGGATACTTTTACATCTTTAAAAAAAAAAAAAAAAAAGGGACCCAAAAGCTGCAACTTCCATCTTGCATGCCAGCATTGATATAGATTATAGATGAGTTTCTAGATGGAATATTCAATATTGTGATCCATTAATATGTTGAATGTTTTGGTTTTTATTGTTTTTCATATAAAAAGTCTTTGTGATAAACAGTCGGTATCATACACATTTGCCAGATGTAGGCATCTAAACATTAATATGGAGTTAGTTTGCCCTTCTACAGAAAAGGTTTCACTGGGTTTTATAAAGCTCCAGTCTATTCAGCCACAAGTGCAATAGTGTGGTTGAGAATTGATGTGGGCAATCAGTCCCAGTTTAAAGTTTATATTCATTTCAAAGATCTTTGATGAGATTGAGGTCAGGGCCCTCTGCCAGACAGTAAAGTTGTTCCACATGAAACCTTGTCTTTATAGACCTTGCATTTTGCAAAAAGGTTTTGTCGTGCAGAAACTGGTAACGTATTACTACAAAGTTTGAAGTCTACAATGGCAGTGACTATCATTATTAGCTTATGTTTTATACTCGGTGGGCACATTTAAAATCCTAAAAAGACACCCAGACCAACCATCTAATCCTCTGACTCTGCCTTCTGTGGGTGAAACCTTATAACATAGCACATTGTTCAAAGTGGCTAATTCTCCTTCCTTCTACTGTAGGAGGGAAGCTACAAAATGGACATTTCAGGCCACCAGGTCGTCTGCAAAGTGGCAAAAGAGGCCTGGCTCTGCAACTAGTTTAATGTAAAACCCAGATCAGGGCCTGGTTGCTTGAGTGGGGAAAGAAGAACAGACTCTCCAATCACAGCCCTTGCTTGAGTTGGTTCATTTGGAGAATTCCTTAAAGGGAATCTGTCTGTAGGATCAACTTATAGGCTGTCTCTATGGGCATATAGGTCATAGAAAGTTAAATTAAGTGATATCTGCAATCTGATGTCTTATTCTAGTGAAATCCACATTTTTCTTAATAACTAGTTGAGCTGTTAAGATCTATAGGTCACATATAGATATCCCTGGGAATTTGCTTTCATATCTTAATTTAAATGAAATACGGCATTGCCAGTGTGAGACATGTAATGACTGACAACCTGCTCTGCTGGTCTACAACTCCCTCTTTTATGTAAAATAAGGTCTGCCGACAGATTATCGGGGAGGTCTCAGTCCATCCAATAGATCTTATCAGCTCGTTTATATATTACTAAAAATGTGAAATTCTCTGGAATAAGACATCGGATCGCAGTTATCAGGATATAATTTTATCCCGCGTGATATGACCAACATGCCCATATAGACGGCATAGGAGTGCCCAGACTGCTTAAGACTTATTTTGAGAATGTGTTAAACTCTTTAAGAAGCAAGAGGATACAGCTAATGGAGGCCAAACTGAATGAATATTCTTACCCAAATCACACAGAATTCTGAACGTTTTTAAGCTTAAAATGTTAAGTTGTCAGAAAGGTAGAATATTTTTGTGCCTTGAATGTCATTTAACTTACAGTTCAATTTGGAGAGTTCCAAAAACTTTCAAGGCCACCGGGAATTAAAATTCCTCATCATAGACCCAAGTACCAGCCTTGTTGTGACTGGCCAGTGTTTGCTTACGAGAGGATCTTTGTGATTTGTTTTGCTACTAAATGGAGCGATTCTGGAAATTAGTGAAAATCAATAAAGTTCTATATTTGTGGTAGTTTGAACAAAGCCCTACAACTATAAAGGCCTTCTTCTGTGCTGAGCAGAGTTATTGAATTTTTCAGAGCACATCTAATGATGAGTATATTGCCCTTTTGAGAAGCTGACTTTAGCTTTCAGAAATCCAGCAAACAGAGAGCCGCACTGTCCCCTATGCTGGAGTCATAAATAATCGTGAGTTCAATGCAATTGAATGGATGTCCGAGACAAACATGGAGGTGCTTGCGTGGATATAGCAGTATATCATCAAGCAAAAAATAGTAGAAAAAAGCGCTATAGCACTCACCAAGTTGGCAGTCAAAGTTCCTTTATTTAAGAATCACATATAAACGACAAGTCTTCACGGCACGGGGGTGTGAGGGAGTGCAGTCCATATCAGACGAGTCTCGTCTGATATGGACTGCACTCCCTCACACCCCCGTGCCGTGAAGACTTGTCGTTTATATGTGATTCTTAAATAAAGGAACTTTGACTGCCAACTTGGTGAGTGCTATAGCGCTTTTTTCTACTATTTTTTGCTTGACTTTAGCTTTCATTGAGTGTTGCTTTATCTTTCTAGTTTTGTTCTACCTCACTAAAGCTTTGTTTTTATGATTTTTTTTTTTTATTTTGTATAGGGTTTTTGAATATTTTTTATGCAGACTGTTTAAAAAACACATATTAAGATAAGCTTGTCTAAAGATGACAATATTTTCTAAAGGAATGCATCCTCTCAATAAGAAAAACATGACATTTTCATAAAAATGAGCTCCCTAGCTAGCGAACCACCATGTAGCTAGTCTGTGACGCTATGTTCCTACTAGGAGTTATTTAAAAAATGCAAGTACAGTAACTGATTTTAGTTACAGGGAACCCCCCCAGGGTGTTTTTAAGTAACAGAGTCACCTTCAGCAGCACTAAGGATGCATTCTGTGAAGGTGGCTCTTTTATGTTTAGTATACCTAGGAACGCTGAAATAATCACTTTTATAAATTTGGCGCCATACATACCTCTGTTGAGTCAGGGAGGTATGATTTCTCCTTTACCCCATCCCCTCGCAGCCGTCCATCATCCCACCGGGCGCCGCCTCCTCTCTGTCGTGACGTCACCGGCAGGGCGGGATCTGGGACCTCGGCTACACGAAGGCACCGGTGAGATGGACAGCTAGAAGGCGCCGGAGTCTGGGAGAAATCATACCTCCCTGACACAATGGAAGTATGGCGCGAAATTTATAAAACTGATTATTTCAGCATTCCTAGGGATGCTAAACATAAGAGCCACCTTCACAGAATCCAGCCTTAGTGCTGCTGAAGGTAGCTCTTTTACTTAAAAATGCCCTGAGGGGTGACCGGTTCCCTTTAATATGTGCAGAAAATGTACAACATCAAAAATTCACCAAAAGCTCATTGTGGGAACATAGCCTTAAAACAATAACCACAAGTTCATGTTTCCTAAATGTTATTCTCTCTCACTTTTCAGGTGCATTGGGTAGAACAGCAGGTGGCAAAGAAAAGAAGGAAAAGAGATATTTTTCCAGAGCCAACAGACCCCAAATTTTTCATGCAGTGGTATTTGGTAAGTCCGTAAAAAAAAAATTGCATAGTTTATGATTTTAAAGCTAATTTCTCTGTAAATGTTTTTACGCAGCTATTCTCCTAAAAATACACTCCGTACACGATGCTCCCTGCAGCGAGAAATATGCCGTGTTATGCTTTGTACTAGTGAGGATTGCATGAGAATTGCTGTTGCCAGAATTCCTTTTCTAGCGCATGCACGCAATATTTGAGTGATTCTGCAGTACCTTTGTCTGCTTTTGACATGAAGGAAAAATAAGTTGTCGCTTATTATACTTTGCCTTACTATTTAGGTTCCTTTAGTAGGTGATGAAAACTGTACTAAATATGACTACAAGAATAGAACAGGAGTGACCACATTTCTGTGCAAACCAAGCTGCACACTCATGTGCACTTATTGTGTTTTTTTTTTTTGCATATTATTATTATTATTAGCACCATTTATAATGCATCCCTTGTCCACATGCCCAATAACGGCTTGTCTCATTACATATTGTCTTTGTTAAAAAATATAGATTAGTACTCTTAATGTCACGTGAAAGCCATATGTAAGTAAAATGTTGGTTTATACAGCATCCAATGTAGCATGCAATGTATTGAAAGACCATGAGACTCACAATAAAATATGGATGTAAATTGTTCTTTATACTATTGGCGCTATAGTTGGGATCTGTTTTATACTGGCAGGATATGAATCCTGATCATGAATGTGTACGAGAGGCCTAGATTTGGAAGTTTCTTGAATGTTTTTCCTTACCTAAGGCAATATTAACGTATCCGGAAATTTCTTTTCTCTGTAAGGAGCCATTTACACTGCAAGAGAATCGTGAATGGACATGAATAAAAACTCTCATCTTTGAATTATCTTGCTATGTAAACCGGCTGCTGATGAACAAGCAAAATGCTTGTTCAACTGGTGAATTGATTTTTTTTATGCAGTGTAAAAGGTTATCATTTTCGTCGGTGCATCGTCCTGTGTAGGCAGGGCTCATGCTGCCGAGATCAATGTCGGCTTATGCGCACTGAGCGATTAAGTATAGCTGGCTCAGTGCGCATCATTTACTTTGGTCTGCCTGTGTGTGCATGCATCAATTTTACCGCCAATTGGAGAAAGTTTACTGAACGGCGGTCGTATCGTGCAGCTGGTCAGTCCATGTAAACGGATCCTTATTCTCTGTTACATTTTACAGTTCTGACCACTGTCACTTTATACCTCTAGAACGCATCAACGGATCCCACTGATTCTGAGATCGTTTTTTCTTGAAACATTGTACTTCATGATGGTGGTAACATTTAATTGATATGACTTGCGTTTATTTGTGGAAAAAATGGAAATTTGGAAAAATGTTGAAAATTTCGCAATTTTTGAATTATAACTTTTATGCCCTTAAATCAGATACTCGTGTCACACAAAATACCGTAGTTCATAAATCACATTTCCCACATATCGACTTTACATCATCACAATTTTTTTAAACCTATTTTTTTATTTATTTATTTTTGTTATGAAGTTATAAAGGTTAAAAGTTGACCAGCGATTTCACCTTTTTCCAACAAAGTTTACAAAACCATATTTTTAGGGACCGCCTCACATTTGAAGTGAATTTGAGGGGCCTATATGATAAAAAAAAAAAAAATACCAAAAAGTGACCCCATTCTAAAAATGTCACCCTTTACTGCATGGGTTTGCGGCTTCCTGAGAGTGCGTTAGTTCTGAGAACTGGTCAGGTAAATACTGCTGCCCCTTTTTTGTTGGGTTTTTTTTTAGTCCTCTTTTTGTGTCTTTGCTATTTATAGTGTTTGGACTCGCAAGTGTGAGGACTCTTGTTACGGGTTGCGAGATTGCACATCTTGGCCAAAATATCAACCAAAGCCTCATATATCATGTACGGTGTGTTTGTGTGTGTGTGTATATGTATGTGTATATGTGTGTGTATATATATATATATATATATATATATATATATATATATATATATATATATATATATATATATATATATATATATATATATATATATATATATATATATATATATATATATTATATTGTATTTTGCACTTCATTTTTCAAAGTTCAGCCAGGCCCATCATTTTTGGCCTTCTAAACTAGGGTGTAGAGATGAGCGAATTTGTTTTGGTTCCTGCTTATTTGGCAAGCTATAGCAGTTACCGAGTAGGCTACAGAGGGAACCCGGATACCTGGAGCGCTCCCGATAATCGGCTTTTTGGCTCCGCAGCTGCATGTGTCACGGCTTTGTGACAGTCACAACACATGCATAGAGAGCCTGTGTCTCTCCAGAAGCAGCAATACCAAATATATGTACTTTTATTATTTATTCACAACTTTTTTTTTTATTCTTACTTGGCCCCACTATGGGACTTTCACTTTCTGCAATTTGATTGCTGTTATAAGGTATAGCAATGCAGGACCAGCCTCTGTGCGCACAAAATCGTATCCATACGATTTTGCACAGAGGCTAGCCACCTGGACTAGCCGACCTGGACGAATGGATACGTCTAAGGTCGTGAAGGAGTTAAACTTGCTGCAACATGGAATAATGGCGGCAAAGCTGAATAACATTTATTTTTTTATTTCTCATCTCCAATGTGGACATTTTAGCTTATAAAGTTTAGATTTTACTTTACACTAAGGGGCATTTGCAGTGATTAATCTCTTGGTGCTTGAACTTTTTCCCCTGCATGATGTTGCCCAATCATAAGCAGGAGGCATCATACCGGTAACAATGAAAAAACCCTTTCCCCAGGTGTGAGACATAATGACACACAGCCCAGCTCTCCTCTGTAGTATCTGCACCTACTGTGTAGAATAGAGTAGAGCTATGTGTCATTGCAAACACCTCTAGAAGCTTTTATCTCAGGGCAGTCCCTTTAGGGGAGGAGGAGTACAGCAGAGCTGACAGTGCCCTGAGATAAAAGCTGCAAGAGGTGTTTTTAATAACACAGAGCTGTGTTCTACTCCCCATATCGCCACACTGTCTGCTGGGAGATGAAAGCAGCTAGAAGTGTTTGTAATCATCCACAGCTCTGCTGTACTCTACCCAATTGGCGCATAGATCAGATAGAAGGACTGCGTGTCAGTACAGGTCTTGCACTGAAAAAGCTTTTTGGTAGATGTGTGTTTGCTTTTATTAATTTCCCCTGCATGATGTTTCCTCCTTATGATTGGTCAACCTCATACAGGGGCAAAAAAAGACACCTAGAGAAGAATTTCTGTTAATGTTCCATTGGGCTTAGCATAAATTAGAATCTAAACTTAAAAAGCAAGTATATTCGCAATGGAGATGAGAAATTTAAAAAAAAATCTACGGTTTAAGCTCTGCAGCCACTGTTCCATGATGTGGACAGTTTAGCATACTAAAACTGGTGGAGGGTTCTCTTTACAGTGTAAGTGTTGTTTCAGGAGAACTTGCTGCATGAAGTTGGGTTCTGCCTCTAGCTTCTCCCCCTCTCCATAGAATCTTATGGGCACCAATATATATTCTATTCTTATGAGCACCCTACACATATTACAAAGTTTCTGATTTTCTTGTGTAATATTGATTTATTATATACAAATTAAAACTATGGTTACTCTTTAAAGCGTGCTGGTGTAGTAATTGTAGTAGATTTCACACGTTAATTTGTCGCTTCTGCCAGGCAGGTTGAGTTACAAGCCCTGACCTACAATTTCTAGCAAAATAGCAGGAATTTAACTCGAAAAGGTTGAACTCTAAACCTAGTAGACCTCTTATAATTTGTGTAAAGTCTCCAAACTACTGACTTGGCACTTGTGCTGCCAGAAATGTTGCTTATGAGAAATCTGCTTCTCCCCTTAGAGATGCCAGAGCCATTGAATTTCTTTTTTTTTTTGTTTTAAGTTTTTCCCATTAAAATTAAATTGTGCTTTGTGCCTTCTCCTTAGTGATTACTATACCAACATTGTAAGCTGTCCTGAGAGAACGGAAAACATCTGGCTTGCAGAGACGTCAGGTTAAATTAGGTTAGAGGAACTGCAAGGTTAAAAATAAAATCTTGCTACCACATATAATAATGTTGTGTATATACCTAGTGCTGTCTATTAATGGACCACTCATTCCAATTGTTAATCCTTAAAGATTGATGTTCTTCTTTAATACTAATCTTGGTTTTTCAATGGTTGGTGATATTAAGTTTATGCCGATACAAAGATTTACACCCTCATATAAATGACGTGATATAAGATATTTACTGTGCTCACTTTAATTGGGGGTTCTGTTGACCTTTAATGTTTTTAAAAAGTGGGTACAACTTTAAAATGTGATAGATTCCTAATATATGAGGTCCCTGGCTCAAGGGGGACATTGTGCTTTGTTCAAATTCACGCTTCATAAATTGGGGTATGAATTTTTAGCTTGCTTGCTCAGCAGCTTTTGTCCTATCAAGACATACATTCGTATTAATAATACTATTCTCTTAATGTTCAAGATTACTCCCTCCAGCAGTAATGGGATGAAAATATAATCTGTCTCTGTGATGGGAACGGCATGTTTTTAATCGATATTGCTGAGGTGGTGAAACTTTACTCTGAACTCCTTCTTTAACCTTGGAAATAAGAAGGAACTATAATTACAGTTTTTCTATATTTGTGTCCGATCAAAAATTTTTTAGTAAATATTTCAGGTAAAAAGTGTTAATTACTTTCACATTAGTGCAGCTTTCTTCACATACTTTACAGCACTTCTATCAAAAATTGACTAAGGAGCTTGTGACCAGACCAGTCCATCAGCCTCCTGTAATTGTAAGACCCCATACATGGGCCAGTTGCTATTTTATTGGAGGAGGCCGATAGTCTGGTCACATGCTCCTCCATCAGTAGCCATTTTATGGACAGAAGTACTGGTCAGTTAGGAAAGCTGTACTAACAAGAAACGGTGGCAAACCTCTTTGATTCTGCATATTTTATTAAGACCATTTTGCTTTCAGTGGTCAAATAATGTTTTAAATAAGATGTCCTCAGACAACATGTATGGGGTAGACAGGGTGCTTAACGGGGTAGACGGGGTGCTTAATGGCTCACAATGGATCACAAAAACAGAGGTATCAAAGTCCCTTGTGTAAGTGAAGTATTTTAGTGGGCGTGAGTGATCACTAGAGATGAGCGGTGTTCGAGTCGAACTGTTCGCCAATTTCAAATTCGAGCTGTTTTGGGCGGTGTTCGAGTCGTTCGATGAACCCGAACAATTTGCTTAAAATTCGGCTGTTCGAGTTTCTGTTAGATAACTGTTCGTTCACCAAAAGCCTAGCTTGATTTGCACATTAAAACTGTTTATCATTGTTAATGGACTGTTTCAGTGTATAGTGGGTGGGTGGGGGGGGGGGGCGGCGGGGGGTTAGATCTGTGCTGAAATAACGCCGATCTCCTTTTTTTTTTTTTTTTTTCTTTCCCGCATTTACAGAGGGGGCGGTGCAGTCTCTCAGCCTGTCAGCAGTGCGCACACACAGCAATGTGCATGTGATGCAGACAAGCAAGGGCATGTGTCATTGGCTGTGTATGTCACATGTCACTCCTTGCCCAATGAGAACCAGCCATTTGCCCCGTCGTCACCATTTCCTCACTGCTGCAGCTTAGTGTTAGACGGCACCGCTGCTGCTGTGGGCGCTATACAGTCAGAGTCTTTTTTTGCCAGAGAATTTTGTGAGATAGGTTTAGGGAGTCGGGAGTTGGGACTAGTTGTAATAACAGCCCTTTTCAGGGTAGGTTACAGCAGTTCATAGCACTGTTTGCCAGGCAGGTCTGTGCCAGTCCTGTGCAAGTGTTAGTCACAGCATTTGGTGTAATCTAGCTCAGCCAATCCTTTTGGGCTGGTAGCATTGTCTGATAGTCATCTGAGTAGCCCGCCTGTGAAGCTAGCTACACCGCCTGTGTATCTCAATTTTTACGGCATCTAACCCAGTAAATCGTTTTGGGGTTTTGGGCTTAGTAGCAGTGTCTGCACGTCAGCAGAGTAGCCCGCCTGTGAAACAAACTATACCGCCTGTGTATCTCTATTTTCACTGCATCTAATCCAGTTGATAGTTTTGGGCCTAGTACCACAGTTTGGCCACTCAGTTCTGCTCGGTTTTCATCCATCGGTTGTTGTGCCAACAACTTCAGATACAGAGTTGCCAATTAAGCACTAAAATGAGTGGGGAAAAAGGCCTGCTGCTGGTGGAAAGGGGAATAGGCGTGTTGGAAAGGGAAAAAAAGGTTGTGTCCGTGGGGTAGGTGGTAAAGCAACAGTAACATCTGCAGAAGAAAGACCATCTTCCAGCCAAAGTAAGATGTCTACTTCTTTTCATGGACAATCTGATATGATCCCTTTCTTACGACCATCGCTACAAGCATCGCCAAAAATTCCAGATGAGGCACAAAAACAGCAGGTGCTTGAACGGATATCAAGTGCTCGTTCAAGTGGGCTCTCCTCCATGTCAACTTCAACATCACAACTACTCCAGTCCTCAGAGTTGTCACCCCAATCGCACTTGCTTCCTCACAGCTCCCAAGTCTTCAGCTGCCCATCTGAGCATGGGGTAGCACACATGGTTGAGTCTGCAGAGCCGTTTACGCATACTATAGCCTGGGAATCAGAGGTCTGCTCCAGAGCTTCTGTGAATCCAGACGAGGAAATGATCTGCACTGATGCCCAGAATCTTTGTGAGTCGGATCCAGGCCCAGATGAAGAAGGTTCTGAGCATAATGTAGACCCTCGTTCCCAAACTGTAACTCCTGTTGGTGGAGACAATGAGGAAGATGATGAGACTGAGATACCTGATTGGAACGAAAACTTGACTTTTCGGTCGGGGCAGGAAGAGGTTGGCTCTGAGGACAACGGGTGTGAGAACACACAGGATGATGATGACGAGGTTGTAGACCCCACTTACTGTCAACCGCCAGTCCATGAGGTCAGCAGAGGAGCTGGAGGAGGATGCTAGTGACGAGTCTGACGACGAGGTAATGGTGCGCCTTCCTGGACAGAGACTGAGTACTGGAAGCACGTCAACAACTGCATCCTCAACCCCAATTGTGCCTCAGACCAGAAGTCGTGGTGGCTCTTGAGGTCGCACGGGCTCTAAGCCTTGCATAGCCTGGGCATTTTTTGACATTGCAAAGGATGACCCAACTCATGTTGTCTGTAAGATTTGTCAACAAAATCTCAGTAGAGGCCAAAAAATCACTAGCTTGAGTACTTCATGCATGAACCGTCACATGGATATGAGGCATAAGTTGCAGTGGGAAGCTCACTGTGCTACAATGCGGCCTAGTGGGTCGGGTCAACCACCGTCTGCCCCATCAAGTGCATCCACGTCCTCTTCATCCTCTGTGACTGTGGGGACAGCAGTCGCACATGGTTTTGGAAGCAGACCTTCCACCTCTTTACCCGCAACAGCCAGTGTGATTGGCAGGTCGTCAGGACATTTGCAAGTGGAAACACCTGCTGGTGTTGAGCGCTCTCCGACATCGACACCACATTTTGATCAAGGCAACATAACATCTCCGCCTGCACCTTCCTCACAGACCAGCAGTTTGCCGGGGACACCCTACTCATCTCCATCTAAGCACGGCAGCCAGCCCTCAGTCCCTCAGATGTGGACAGGTAAAAGACCATTTCCTCCTAGCCATGAAAAAGCTAAGAGGTTGAATTTCTCCATCTGCAGGCTGTTGGCTACAGAAATGCTGCCTTTCCGCCTGGTGGACACAGAGGATTTTCGAGACCTTATGTCCGTCGCAGTGCCCCAGTACCAGATGCCCAGTCGCCACTACTTCTCAAAGAAAGCTGTGCCTGCGCTACACCAGCATGTCGCACACAACATCACCGCTTCCTTGAGAAACTGTGTGTGTGACAGGGTGCATTTCACCACAGACACTTGGACGAGTAGACATGGACAGGGGCGTTACATGTCGGTGACTGGGCACTGGGTAACTACGGCGACATCAGGAGAAGGGGCTGCTGTCCAAGCCTTGCCGTCCCCACGAGTTGCTCGTCGTTCCTCTGTATCTAGAAGTTCCTCCACTGCTTCTGCCTCCTCAACCTCCTCTCGGTCCTCCACCTGCACCCAAAGCCTGTCTGGTAATACCACCCGTGTTGTAACTGCGCAGAAGGAATCCTGCACACCTCACTATACTGTCACCAGGGCTCGACGGCATCAGGCAGCTGAGGAGTTGTGGTCAGCTCTGGAGACCGAGTTCCATCAATGGTTGTCTCCACTCAACCTGCAGCCAGAGAAGGCCGTGTGCGACAATCCTGCAAACCTGGGTGCGGCCCTTCGCCGGGGCAATGTCACACACGTGCCTTGTATGGCTCACGTTTTGAACCTGGTTGTCCAGCAATTTTTATCCCACTATCCCGGACTAGATGGGCTTCTGCAGAGGGCACAGTCGCTGTGTGCTCACTTCCGCCGTTCGCATCCCGCAGCTCAACGACTTGCATCTCGACAGAAGTCGTTGGGCCTGCCAGTTCACCGGCTGAAATGCGATGTGCCCACATGGTGGAATTCAACTCTGCACATGGTGCAGCGACTGTGGCAGCACCGACGAGCCCTGGTGCAATACGTTATGACGTATAGCCTGGGCCAACGAGATCAAGAGGTGGGGCAAATCACGCTGCAGGAGTGGTCTCAGATCAGGGACCTATGCACCCTTCTGCACAGTTTTGAAATAGCAACGAAGATGTTTAGCGCTGACGATGCTATTATCAGCATGACCATTCCGGTGATTTACATGCTGGAGCACACCTTACACAGTGTCCGGAGTCAGGTGGTGGAACAAGAGGAGGAGGAACAGGAGGAGTCGTATGCGTAAGGGATCATATCTCCAAGGTCAAGAAGGTTGGCAGCACCAAGGCGGCTGGCATTGGAGGCTGGAGGAGAGGGATTACTGAGGGCGCATGGTAGCAGCCAAACTGTTGAGGAAGGTGCAGGAGGCGGAAGAAGTGGAGGACGAACTGGTGCTGGGCATGGAAGACTCATCACATGAGGGAGACCTTGATCAAATTTCTGTTGTGCGAGGTTGGGGGGAGAGGGCAGACGATGGAAGCTTGATTCTCACCTCGCCACCACAAAGACAACAAGGACTTGGTCCTCCTGGATGAGCAAGACACATGAGTGCCTTCTTGCTGCACTACCTGCAACATGACCCTCGGATTGTCAGAATCCAAAGTAATGCCGACTACTGGGTTGCCACACTCTTAGATCCCCGGAACAAAAGCAAATTTGGCAAAATAATTCCTGCCATAGAAAGGGATTCACGCATGCAGGAGTATCAGCAGAGACTGTTACAGAATCTAACATCTGCTTTTCCACAAAACACCAGTGGTGCACGTAGTGAATCTCTGAGTTCTAACTTGCCAACCGTGGGACTATCGAGTCATCACTGAAACCGGAACAGTAACATCGTATCTGGTGGTAACAGCAATTTTTTCCAATAGTTTCAAGATTTTTTTAGACCATCCTTTGCAAGGCCACAGGAGACAAGAAGTCTGACGCACAGCCAACGCCTAGAGAGGATGGTACAAGAATATCTCCAAGTTAACATCGATGCCATGACTGTGGAACTGGACCCTTGCTCATTTTGGGCTTCCAATCTTGAAAAATGGCCTGAGCTCGCCACTCACGCCTTGGAGATCTTGTCGAGCCCCGCAGCCAGCGTTCTCTCTGAATGTGTGTTCAGCGCTGCTGGTGGTATGCTGACAGATAAGGGTACCGTCACACAGTGGCATTTTCATCGCTACGACGGCACAATTCGTGACGTTGCAGCGTCGTATGAATATCGCTCCAGCGTCGTAGACTGCGGTCACACGTTGCAATACACGGCGCTGGAGCGATAATTTCATGACGTATTTGCGATGTAGAAGCCGTTGGTTACTGTGCGCACATCGTATACAACCTGTGTCACACGATGCAATCATGCCGCCACAGCGGGACACTAGACGACGAAAGAAAGTTTCAAACGATCTGCTACGACGTACGATTCTCAGCGGGGTTCCGGATCGCAGTAGCATGTCAGACACAGCGATATCATAACGATATCGCTAGAACGTCACGAATCGTGCCGTCGTAGCGATGAAAATGCCACTGTGTGACGGTACCCTAAGCGCTCGCGGCTGTCCAGTGACAATGTAGACAGACTAACGTTCATCAAGATGAACAAATCCTCGATCCGCAAGGACTTTTCTACCCCTGTGTCATCTTGAGGAGACTAAAAGCTTGATGATTTTTGATAATCACCTCGCCAACCGTTTTAAAAACTCTGTCGAAATTGATGCCACTTAAGTGGTGTCTGTAGCCGAATTTTTGGAAAAAATGGAGACTCTTTGATTTAGTCTCCTTGCTGAGTTTTACATGACATTGCCATCGTCAGTTCCAGGTGGGTGGGGTCGTCTGCAGAGTTGTTTAATCATACTATGGCCTGGGATTCAGAGGTCTGCTCCAAAGCTTCAGTGTCTGCTAGTCAGCAGAGTAGCCCAGCCACCCACCGCCTGTTTACCTAAGTACTATTTTGTAACGGCATCTAGCTCAGGAAATCCTTTTGGGCCTAGTAGAATTTGGTGCAACTCAGCAGCGTACCCCATTCATGAAGCAAGCTACACCGCCTGTTTACCTAAGTACTATTTTGTAACGGTATCTAGCCCAGGAAGTCCTTTTGGGCCTAGTAGAATTTGGTACTACTCCGCAGCATACTTCACCCATGAAGCAAGCTACACCGCCTGTTTACCTAAGTACTATTTTGTAACGGCATCTAGCCCAGGAAGTCCTTTTGGGCCTAGTAGAATTTTTGGTGCAACTCAGCAGCGTACCCCACCCATGAAGCAAGCTACACCGCCTGTTCACCTAACCACTATTTTGTAACGGCATCTAGCCCAGGAAATCCTTTTGGGCCTAGTAGAATTTGGTGCAACTCAGCAGCGTACCCCACCCATGAAGCAAGCTATACCGCCTGTTCACCTAACCACTATTTTGTAACGGCATCTAGCCCAGGAAATCCTTTTGAGCCTAGTAGAATTTAGTGCTACTCAGCAGCGTACCCCACCCATGAAGCAAGCTACACCGCCTGTTTACCTAACTACTATTTTGTAACGGCATCTAGCCCAGGAAATCCTTTTGAGCCTAGTAGAATTTGGTGCAACTCAGCTGTGTACCCCACCCATGAAGCAAGCTATACCGCCTGTTTACCTAAGTACTATTTTTAACAGCATCTGGCCCAGGAAATCCTTTTGGGCCTAGTAGAATTTAGTGCTACTCAGCAGCGTACCCCACCCATGAAGCAAACTACATCGCCTGTTGATCTAATTACTAATTTTTAACTGATCTAGCCCAGGAAATCGTTTTGTACCTAGTAGCATTTTGTGCTACTCAGCAAAGTATCCCACCTATGAAGCAAGCTACACCGCCTGTTTACCTAACTACTATTTTTTAATGGCATTTGGCCAAAGAAACCCTTTTAGGCTTAGTAGCAATTTCTGCTACTCAGCAGAGTACCCCACCCATGAAGCAAGCTACACCCCCTAATTTCTTTCTCAATCTAACCCCTCGGCTCTGGGGTGTCCACTCTCCCTCCAGCTCTCTCCTTCTCACAGGTGGACTACCGCGTGTTTTCACACTGTGGCGAATCTTTTGGGCCCAGGCATAAGGCATTTGGCCATTAGGGTGCCCCTTCCCAACTTCTTGACCCCCCTCATTGCCTCGTCAAAGGAGGTACAGTACATAGTACTGTACTTGGTTCCGCGTCGATGTTGTTGTTTACTGACCTGCCCCTTGGATATGACAAATGGTGGATTAGTCTGAATGTATTGGGTTCATTTTTTGGCACAACTCCCAACGGGGGTTCCACTACGTCTACTAAGGAAAGTGTTCTGAATGGACCCGCCGCCATTCTACCTAAAGATATATTTATTTTTTTGGGGGGGTCAAGACGTCTGGGTGTTGGTAGAGTGAGTTTAGATTTTTACTCCAGCCTTTCTTAACTTTAGAAGGGCGTGACATGCCTATATCTGTGTCTCCTCCTCCTTTTACTCCTCCACCTCTTTTCTTTTCGCATGACTGTGTAGTTGTGACTTTTCCATGTGTTTGTTGTGTCTTCTAAGCAGTTTGTCAGCTTTTGGACACCTTTTAAGGTGTTTTCCATGTGTTTGTATGTGTTTGTGTTTGCCTGCCATTGGTTTCAATGGGGTTCGACGAACATCTCCCTGTTTGGCGAACTGAACCCGAACACTAGGGAGGTGGCTCATCTCTAGTGATCACTTCTCTATTAACTTACTATCTATAGACGTTAGACAATTAAAGGGCTTGTCCTGGACTAGATATTGATTACCTACAGTACCGTGCAAAAGTTTTACAGGTTTGGAAAAAAAAATGCTGCGAAGAAGGAATGGTTTTAAAAATAGAAGTGTTCATATTTTATTTTTATCAATGAACAAAGGTGAAATCTGAATCAAATCGATGTTTGGGGTGACTACCCTTTGTCTTCAAAACATCAATTCTTCTAGATACGCTTCCACAAAGTCAGGGATTTTGTAGAACTATAGTCAGGTGTATGAGTAACCAATTATACCAAACAGATGAGAACGATCATAATTTTCATATGTAGGTTGAAGCAGAAGCGACACTGTAGGAGATTTAATACTGAGTGAGAAACAGCCAAACTCTGCTACCATGGTGAGGTGGTGGAAGACCTTGTTTCATGTTACAGGGCATGCACCGTGGCAAACTGAATACAATAAGACACAAGGTAGTTATACTTCATCAGCAAGGTCTCTTCCAATAAAAGATTTCATACCAGACATGTGTTTCATGGTGCGCTGTTTTTTAGCTCTTTTGAAGAAGCACCAAGAAACATGCAACATTGAAGACATGGGAATATGTCCATCGGTAGTATCTGCTCAAACTTGCAGCAACCAGAGGGGCCCAGCTACACTCGCCAAAACACCTTATGTTCAGCATGGAAACAAGGCCACATAGCTCACTTATGCATGAAAACATAGTACCTCGGGTACTGATAAGTCATAATGTAAAATCTTTACCATTATCAGAAAGCTGTGTGTTTCCTGAAGGGCTGGAGATTGGTACAGTAATAAGTGTCTGCACACATCAGTGGAGCATGGTGGACATTCCTTTCAAGTTTTTGGTCAGGATTATTGGTGTCCTCAATGCTGAGAAATACATTCAGATTCTTATCCATTATGCAGTACCTTCAGGGATGTATCTGATTGGCTCCAAATTTATTCTGCACTAGGACAATGACCCAAAGCAAACAGCCAATGTCATTAACTATCTTCAGCGTGAAGGGGTACAAGGAGTCCTGGAAGTGATGCTATGGTCCACTGAGCTCTGATCTCAGCACTGAGTCTGTCTAGGATTTCACAAAGAAGGATTTTCTCAAGCCTATAGCCACAGATGATCTGTGGTTAGATCTCAGAGAGGTTTTAAACAACCTTCCTGCCCAGTGTACCTAAAAGAACTGATTGCTGTTTCGAAGGTAAAAATTGGAGACCGCAAATTTTGATTTGATTTAGATTCATCTTTTGTTCATTCACTTTTCATGTAGATAATTGGTAAAAAATAAAGTGTTAACACCTCTATTTTTGAAAGTATTCTTAGTTTAGAAATGTTTTAAGCAGATGTGGAAAAATTACTGCACAATACTGTAACTTTGGGAGGGATTGGTCATCAATATCAGATCACTGGAGGTTGACACTCAGCACTGCTGTTACCAGGTCCTGTGGTTGTCAGAAATACACAGTCTATTCACAGTGAATTCTCAGGTATTGCAGCTCAGCACCCACGTACCTCAATAAGAGATGAGCTACATTACACAAGAACGGCCACTACACTACTGATAGTTATGACCCTGTACGCTGTGTACTTCAAAGAGATGGAGGACCTGGTAGCAGTTGATTGTGGGGATGGTGCCAGGTGTCGGACCCCTGCCGATCTGTTATTCATGAACTATTCTATGAATAGGTGAACATTAAATGGAAAAGTGATCCCACATTCTTACTAACAAAGTGTTTGTCCAGGATGATTGCTTCCTAAACATGGGGATTTGTGCCCCCTTTCACAAAATCTGTGATGATAGCAGCAGCCGGACCACCCACAATCATTTATCACGTGTCCGAAATATTGATGATAAAAATTGTTTTTCGGACAACCCCCTTTAAAAAAAATAAAAATAAATAAATAATGAATTTATATTAAAAAGTGTAGTTGTCAATGAAAGCCTGCATTTCCCTATGTAACACTATAGTCCGGCTCTTTTAGGACAACCAGAATTGTCAGATATTTCAATCTTTGTAGAAGCTTGAAGGACTAATTGAATCTCAGGATTTTATGATTTTCTGTGCCTTAACCCCAATTTAATTCCCTACTCGTCCTTCAACAGCCTTGATGCATTTTGTGAGCTTTATACCGGAGTTTAGTAATGTACCTTTATTTTTCAGTATGATGCAAGCCGTCATGATTTACATGTGAAAGAAGCTTGGGGGCAAGGATACACTGGTAAAGGCATCGTGGTCTCTATCCTGGATGATGGCATTGAGAAGAACCACCCGGATTTACAAGGAAACTATGTGAGTGTATGGTGCAGATGATGATCTCCTAAGAAGGCGAAATAGTACAACATCATCATGTCATTATTACATGCGACATTTCAGGTTTCCAAGGCAACAGTATAAAGACTCGCTAAACAAGCTGTCTGCAGCCTTGCTAAACTATACCCCCACCACACATTCCCGGCATTGTTCGCCTTTATTTACCTACTCTGAAGGATTATACATTTTATTATAAAGTCCAAATAAAAAAGAAAAAGCACAACCGCACTGTAGATAATGTGCACACCTCAGACATCCAACTCAACACCTTATATGTTGCACCAGCTGTATGTCTCCTCCACACTCTCGTAGGGGTGCTGCGTCCAAAAACAGTGAGCAGAATCCAATGAAAAAATGAAAAAGTAGGAGCGCACTTACCCAAGTGGGATGACAATCACTTTATTAGGACATGTAATAAAAACGGCAGGGAGAGATGAAGATAGCCACGGACAACGGCCGTTTCGTGCAGCACGGCACTTCAACGGGTCCTCCAGAGGACCCGTTGAAGTGCCGTGCAGCACGAAACGGCCGTTGTCCGTGGCTATCTTCATCTCTCCCTGCCGTTTTTATTACATGTCCTAATAAAGTGATTGTCATCCCACTTGGGTAAGTGCGCTCCTACTTTTTCATTTATACATTTTATTATTACTCTTTCTATCACAGGGAAAGATACTGTTAACCATCGATAACTATCATTTTCTTGTTCCCTCAATTTAGTCACTAAATTAAAGCGAACCTGTCACCCCCAAAATTGATGGTGAGCTAAGCTCACCGTCATCAGGGGCTTATCTACAGCATTCTGTAATGCTGTAGATAAGCCGCCGATGTTACCTGAAAGAGGGAAAAAAAGACGTTCGATTATACTCACCCAGGGGCGGTCCCGCTCCGATGGGCGTCTCAGGTCCGGTACAGCGCCTCCCATCTTCATTCCATGACGTCCTCTTCTGGTCTTCACGCCGCTGCTTCGGCGCAGGCGTACTTTGTCTGCCCTGTTGAGGGCAGAGTAAAGTACTGCAGTGCGCAGGCGCCGGAAAGGTCAGAGAGGCCCGGCGCCTGCGCACTGCAGTACTTTGCTCTGCCCTCAACAGGGCAGACAAAGTACGCCTGCGCCGAAGCAGCGGCGTGAAGACCAGAAGAGGACGTCATGGAATGAAGATAGGAGGCGCCGGAGCAGACCTGAGACGCCCATTTGACCACGGACCACAGCGGGTATATTATAACCTCTTTTTCTCCTCTTTCAGGTTACATCGGGGGCTTATCTACAGCATTACAGAATGCTGTAGATAAGCCCCTGATAGCGGTGAGCTTACCTCACCATCGATTTTGGGGGTGACGGGTTCCCTTTAAGACGATTTTATGTTTTTGACATTTGTTCACTTTACAAAGGCTCTTATGTCGTATGGAAGGAAGACTTGCTGTTTTAGTTTTCATCCCCAAGGCTTCTGCTTTACCATTCTGCCCATCATATGTAATAGTTGCATATATCTACGCACCCTCTTGTCTCCCCGGACTTGTTCTGTAGATGTGTTGAATCCATAGGAGCTGCAGTTGGAGGCGTATGTGTAAATTATTAGAATATGTTGAGATTTCAGTTTGTGGATTAAGTTGCTGCCTTTTGCAAGTTACATATGGCGCCACTTCAGCGTTCTATGAGCCCAGGTTCAAAAGGTACCCTTTCAAGTTTTTTAGATACTTTCCCATCAAACATGCAGACTTCCGGCAATGGCTCAGCCCTTGTGATATCCACAGCCGTGTTCCCCTCTGAAGACATCATTGTGGCGGAGCTGCACATTTTGCATTGCTTTAGGGTGAAGTTCACACTGAAATATGCAGCATAAATTGACATGCTGTGGATTATTCCTGCAGCATGTTCCTTATCTAAAGTGTAGCGGTTTTCTGCAAGCAAATACTCAATGAAAAATCTACTGCATTTTCATTACATGGAAATTCACGGTTAAAGTTCTGTGCAGCCTGATTTGAATTCCCACGTTCTTGGTTTGGTTTGTGTCTATATCCCCTCTTTGGGCCAACCACTTAAGGGTCACGTCATTTGTAGCATCTAAAGTGATCCAAGTGCATTGTAAGTGATGATATGTGCGTCACTAACAAGTTTTTATCAATACAATCGCCACTAATTCTGTGGAAAAAGCACCTTCTATAGTTATATTTTACCTGTTCATTTGGTCATAGGGGTGTTCTTCATTGCGTTCAGTCAGGGTTGTCGCCACCCACACAACTTTAGTTATGTTACTTGTTTGCACCGATGTCACTTGAAATCCCGTGCTTGCACAGTGTGTCAGTACTCCGCGTTTGCGCAGTGTGTATCAGGGGGGCCGTACTTGTGATGAGCGACTCCCCGCGCATGCGCCCTGAAGCGGTGAGTAGTTCACAGCTTCACCGGCTCTGATGCGTTCACATACAGTCAGTGAAACTGGGAGCAAATCCCATCTTCAGCGTGCATGTGCGGGGAGTCGCTCGTGACGGCGCATGAGCGCCCCCCCGATCGACAATGCGAATAGCTACCCAATACACACTGCGCAAGCGCGGCAACCCAATACGCACTGCGCAGGCGTGGCAACCCAATACGCACTGCGCAGGCGCGGCAACCCAATACGCACTGCGCAGGCGCGGCAACCCAATACGCACTGCGCAGGCGCGGCAACCCAATACGCACTGCGCAAGTGTGGCAACCCACTACACACTGAGCAATTGCAGGATGTCAGGTGACGTTGGCACAAGCCCAGGAACATTAAATTGTGTAGGCGGTAACAACCCTGACTGAAGGCAATGAAGCACACCCCTATGACTAAATGAGCAGGTAAGACATTACTATATAAATTGCTTTTTCCACAGGATTACAGCGGCGATTTTCATGACAATAAACATGATAGTGATGAACATTGCATGACTAACCATGCACTGGGGCACTAGAGATGCTACAAATGATATGACAGGTTCTCTTTAATGCCTGTAGAAGACTGACTAAAGTACAGCCTTGTACAGAGCCTTATGTAACTGGTGATACGCATGTCTAGAGCGAATTCTGTTCAGAACTCAATTACCCGTTTCTCTTCAATCCTTTTTTAGGTTTATTTAAAGAGGGAGTAACTAATTGTTCTTCCAGATTTTTTTTTCCATTTAGCTTGAATTGCCATCTGATTAGTGGGCATCTGGGTGTCTAGATCCCCACTGATCGCGCAATAGCCCCCAAGTCACGCACAGCTCAGCAGACAGGAGCGCACAGCTTTGGTGTGAGCATGCTTACACACTGGACTCACCACAAAGCACAGGCTACAAAGCCAAACATATTGCACTGCAACAAGTGTTTCCCTGCACACCACCATCTTCTATGCAGAACCTTTGTTTTCCAGTGCTATCCAGGACTTATTAAAACGTCTAAAGTGACATTGCAGCGACACAGACGTATTAGTGAGGGGTTTGGAATGGTCTGCATTACCTCTGCAGAAGAGAATTGTTTCACTCATTAAACACATCATGAAAATCATCAACGTGATAAATTGCAATCGTTTTACAATAATGGGCAAATGTTAGACTGTTCTTATAAATCACCAAATGTAAGATAAATCACTGTCATCTGTCTACGTTCTGGTCGATGTGGTGCCAATCAGAGACACCCTTTCCCTTCATCAAGGTGCAATTGAACTTTTGAAAAGGAAAAAAGTGAAAGTGAATATTGTGCTTTTGAGCAATTGACCTACAGAGAGGATTAAAAGAATTGGAGGTGCTTGATAAATGCTTGTTCCTATGTGTCGAGAGATATTAATATATTTCTAATCAAGTTGTCATCTTTGCAATCTTGTCATAATGGTAGTAGCTTTTGACTTTGCTTCTCAGAAGCAGACTGATCTGGCATTTTGTTAGGTTGATCTAATCACAGCGGTTTTAACGAAGGAGTAAAGTTAAAGGTAGTGTCCAATCTTGTAATAAAAAGTTATTGCAACGTGTTTGACATGCAAATCGATTAAAATGACCTCTATACTTTTGTTCTGATTGCTGCCCCAATATTGCAGTTTCAGCCAGCCCCCTTGTCTGTCTGCTTCAGCTGTGATGGAGAAGGGGGCATCCTGTAATTTGGATGTACATTGTGGAGCAGTCCTGATGAACTGTAACTGTTCATGACTATAGTAATCCACTGTGGAAATCTCGGTTCTCAAGCGCTAGTGACCTTGTATAAATACATATATTGCACTATACTTGATATTCATCTATGGATGGAAAATTGGTAAGAAGTATTTAACACAGCAGCTAATCTGGGCATAAAAATGCAGACATGTGCGTTATTTTTTGTTTTGGTCCATTTCCCTCTACCCCCCTATATTCCATTCAGACTGTGAAATTCGTCTTATTGTTACTTTGACCTATAGAAGTAAATAGACCTTTTACTAGACTTTTTATTGTAATTTATTTTCTGGGCATGTGTGTTTAATGAACAGTTGAATAATGCATGGTTAAATATTAATTTACTTGGTAAGAAAAGGGAACCGGAAGAAAAGAAAGGATTGATTATTGATCTCTGTGAATTATTCTATATAGCTATTTGCCGCAGTGCACTTGAAATTTATTAGGAAGGAGCCATTAGGTTGATGAAAAACTAAATGCACTGGATATCTTTATTCTTTTACAGCAGTCAACTGAAAAAGAAACAAATGATGTGGTGTAGGGCTGATAAGAGGAAGTGATGTATAGGCTCGTCACTTTCATTGACAATGCTTCTATTGTGTGTGTTTGCGTTATCTTTTACCATTATCCTTATTCAGGATCCAGCTGCCAGCTATGATGTCAATGACCAAGATCCGGATCCACAGCCTCGGTATACACAGCTCAATGATAACAGGTAATTTGTTTGTGGCAGTAAAAGCCTAATTAAACACCATTTTTGTACAGAAGCACTCAATTTTTTTATTTATTTATTTTTTTTAACTAAACATTTAAAATCTGTCACTGACACTGTATAAAATTTTTATATATGACAGTGCTGGACAGTTGCTGATCGGTGGAGGGCTGGGTCCTGAGATCCCCCCACTGATCAGAGAAAATACTGCTCTGAAGTCCACAGTTCTTGTATGTCCCAAACACAGAGCTGTCTGCAGGCTCAATGGTAAGTCTATGGGTACCAAAGACAGCTCTGTCACAGTGAATGCATTCATAGACTTACTATTGAACCACTTTTTATGCAGCTTCTGCGGTAGCCATGGACTTCACAACAGTGTTTTGACTGATCACTGGGGGTGTCAGGACCTGGGCCCCCACTAATCAGCAGCGCCTATCAGATATAAAAAAACTTTTATATCGTAACAGTTACACTTTAAATATAATATTATCTATATGGAAAAAGCTGTACATTATAATGGGTGCTTGTATATTAATAGCCTTATAAGTTATTGATGCAGGAGCCCACAAATTCTCATGTATAGTGTCACCTCTATACAAGGTCTTTTCTTCAGTCTTGCATTCAGGGGTATAGACAATCGCTGGCACCATAGAGCGGCACACTATGTGCGGACTGAAGCTCTAAAACTCCAACTGTGTCATGAGTGTGATGCACTAAATTCAGTGGTCCTGATTCATCAAAATACTGACGTAAAACTATTTAGAAACTTTGTAAAAGTTTTACACAACTAGATGAGCACAAATTTTGTGACTTTTGACATTTTTACATCAGTCCACCTTATGAAAAGTGAGTGTAAGGGCTCATACTCACTTGCGTGCAATACGGCCGAGTATCGCATGGTAACACCTGGCTCTGCCGCTGGCACTTTGGAGTGGAGCGTGCAGCTCCATGTATTGCTATGCAGCCGCACTCTCCGCTGTGGAGTGCCGGCGGCAAAGCCGGGTTTTAACATGCGAGACTCTGCCGTATTTCACGCAAGTGACTATGAGCCCTAATTTAGCCGGTGGATGGCCTGGTCGAGGGCAGCCGGCAGCTTCATCATAATTCACACCTTTAAAGATGGCAGAAAATATGACAGAAATGTACCCGAGAAAGACAATGGAGTGCACTTCTTGTGGTGACACGTGGCAGCTAGAAGATGTGCCAGATTCACTGAGACCGTCTACTCTTAATGAATTTGGCACATGTTACTTCAGCGTACCTATAACCAGAAGTGTCCATTTTTAAGAATCCCGGCAAATGTCTTATAACTGCAGAGTTCATCATCCTGTCTTTCTATTAGCATGGGTCTGCATGGCGATTTTCTACACGGCAAGTGTCATGCATTCAAAGATGACAGTATGGCGATCCTGTACATTGCAACAACTTGAAAGTCAGCGTAGTAATATCACTAGGGTAACTTGAAAGACATTCAAATCTATAAATGGAAATCTAACAACTTAAGGATCATAAACGTGACCACATTCACTTTTACTGTGTTGCGATTTAATATCTACCATACTTTGATATGTGGCTGTGCAACATCTGTCATGGATGGGGTTGTAATTTTATCCCAGCATGAAGTCAAAGTATTGTACTAGGGTATCAATTTAGAAGAAATTATGTATATAAAAAAAAAAAAACATTAAAAGATACCTTTATTACAATCTTCTAAAAACCACTTAAAAATGGTATGTGCACACCAAAACAACACACAGTGAAAACAACCTTAAAAATGCTATAGGTCCCTATTGATTACCTATATGACTCCCTGCCAAACTGCGGAAGTTGCTACCCTACGCTACCCCCCCTTTTTTTTTCTATATGATGTTATCCCAGCCTTATTTCTAGTATTTGTTTTCTTTACATAACGTTTTGAAAACGGTTATGTTAATCATTTTGAGATTTCAAAAACACAAAATGTTACATAGAAAAGCTTAACTTTGTTATTTTTTTATCAGTTTCTGAGACTTTTTTTGCTACGCCTCTAACAGAGGGGAAGATCTTTTTCAGTTCATCCAGAACAAATGGGCTTAATAACAACTAAAATCATAAATTAAATGCTACAATTATTTAAGCATTCCTTTGTAATTGTCTTTAATCTGTTCTCCAATATCTCTCCTGCCATGTTTAGTATCTGAGAATGCTCTGCACAACTATCTTACATCAACATATTCACCAGATCCCTTTTTATCTATATGTAAAGGAGCATCTATATTTTTATACTTCATGGAAAGGTAAAGGGCTTTTTCCAGAGAATGATGATGATGATTCCCTAAATTATCATTCATTACGATCTTTGCTCAGTGTAAGGCTATGTGCACACGTTCTGGACGTTTCAAGTTTTTTTTAGCTGTTTTCCGCTGCAAAAACGCTTAAATGCTTACATTAAACATCTCATCAATTTAATGCATTCCGCAATTTTTGTGCCCATGCTGCATTTTTTCTCCGCAAAAAAAATGCATCGCGGAAAAAACGCAGCATGTTCATTAATTTTGCTGATTTTTCACGGATTCGCCGCTATATTATTGCATTGGGAACCTCCTGGAAAAATCCGCAAAAAAAAACGCGAGCGGATTTCCTGCTAAAGTAGTTCGGATTTGCTCAGGAAAATTCTGCAAACTTTCTTGAACGTGTGCACATAGCCTAAAAGGTCCCAAACAATAAAACAGTCACTCAATATTGTCTACATTTTTCTGCCTACTTTCTGCCAGTCTTGTGCAAGTGCACAATTCTTTTCCTGATATTTTGGCTGACGACTTTAGGCTTTCCCATGATGCTGCACAAAGAAGCAGTGTGTTTCAGGTGTGCATTAAAATACATTCACAGGTGTGTCTATAATTAACTCCGATATTGCCAAAAACAATCAAAAGCTTCCAAACACATGACATCATATGGGCAGTCCAGAATTGTTTAAAGGCATAATGATCTTAGTGTATGTAAATTTTTGACTTTGCAGTAAGTAATAAAAATGCCTTAAAACATTTTCTCTCTCATATTCTTCTGGTATTTGGCAAATATTAATAATTATGGTAATCCTAATTGACCTAAAACGGGAAAGTTTTATTCCGATTTCATGTCAGATATTGAGAAAAACATATTCATATGTGTATTTTTATATAGTGTATGTAAACTTCTGGTTTCAACTGTATGTGTGCGTCACCTTGTGTAAACATGTGCTGTCTGCAACGTAAAGGATTATGTATGACCTTTTACATGAAGAATCGTTCATAGAAAATACTCACAATCGTTGCATGTCACAGCGTTCGTAAAAGGACCCTAGGACAATATACCAATACTGGTTCCTGCTAGTTCTTCAAAGTAATAAGCTTGTTTGTATTGTGACATGAAACCATGTTCAGGTAATTAAAAAGGATTTGACCAAAATGGGATTAGTTGGTTTTGTGTTGAATATATTTTAGGTTTCATTTTTCCCATACCTAAATTACACCATGCCGCACAGTCCCGCAGAATATGCACAGTGCTGCCATCCCACTACATGCTTTTTTCTGTCTAATGTTCTATAAAAAAAAACTTGTTGGACATTTCTGAACCCTGTTTCAAGTTGTCAAGCTGCAGAAAAAAAAATCCTCAAAGCATAGCAATATGAGCTCCAAGCATTTTAGATCTAAAGCCATCAAAAGAAGGTTAAAACTTGAACGCTCTCAGTAATGAAGTTCTCCTTTACAAGACTTTTATCATAGAAATTTTGATGGGTCTGGGGGTTGGACACTTCTGTACTTTATTGTGATTTTTTAGCCTCACTGACTTAACTGATTATGATTACTTTCCTGATCGGGTCAACTAAAGAAAAATGTTTTTTTTTTTTTTTTTGTTTATCTGATTTCTTTCACAGAAGTTTGTTTGATAACATAGTGGATGTAATAAGTCTATACACTATGTTCCAAATTATTATGCAAATTACGTTTTACTCAGATTTTCCTAAATGGTCGGTGCAAATGACAGTCAGTCTAATAAAAGTCATCACCCGATAGAGTATACATCGAATTTTATTGAAGAAACCTCCCAATGATAACAGTATAACCTCTAAAATGAATAAAAACTCAAAATGCACTGTTCCTAATTATTAGGCACAGTAGAACTTCTAAACATTTGGTATGTTTTAAAGAACTGAAAATGCTCATTTGTGGAATTTGCAGCATTAGGAGGTCACATTCACTGAACAAAAAAGCTATTTAACTCCAAAACATCCTAACAGGCCAAGTTACATGTTAACATAGGAGCCCTTCTTTGATATCATCCTCACAATTCTTGCATCCATTAAACTTGTAAGTTTTTGGAGAGTTTCTGCTTGTATTTCTTTGCATGAAGTAAGAATCGCCTCCCAGAGCTGCTGTTTTGATGTGAACGGCCTCCCACCCTCATAGATCTGCTTGATGATAATCCAAAGGTTCTCTACAGGGTTCAGGTCAGGGGAAGATGGTGGCCACACCATGAGTTTATCTCCTTTTATGCCCATAGCAGCCAATGACTCAGATGTATTCTTTGCAGCATGACAGCATGAGAGAGTGCATTGTCATGTGTGAAGATGCTTCTGCTCCTGAAGGCACATTTCTGCTTTTTATACCATGGAAGAAAGTTGTCAGTCAGAAACTCTATACACTTTGCAGAGGTCATTTTCACACCTTCAGGAACCTTAAAGGGCCCTACCAGCTGTTCTGGACCAAAACATGACTCCTCAACCTCCTTGCTGACGTCGCAGCCTTGTTGGGACATGGTGGCCATCCACCAACCATCCACTACTCCATCCATCTGGACCATCCAGGTTTGCTCGACACTCATCAGTAAACAAGACTGCTTGAAAAATAGTCTTCATGTATGTCTGGGCCCACTGCAACCATTTCTGCTTGTAATCACTGTTTAGGGGTGGCCGAATAGTAGGTTTATGCACCAAAGCAAGCCTTTGAAGGATCCTACACCTTGAGGTTTGAGGGACTCCAGAGGCACCAGCAGCTTCAAATAACTTTTTGCTGCTTTGTAATGGTATTTTGGCAGCTGCTCTCTTAATTCAATGAATTTGTCTGGCAGAAACCTTCCTCAATATGCCTTTATCTGCATGAACTCTGCTTCAGTCATAAATCTCTTCATAGTATGATGATCACTCCTAAGTTTTCGTGAAATATCTAATGTTTTCAAACCTTGTCCAAGGCATTGCACTATTTAACACTTTTCAGCAGCAGAGAGATCCTTTTTACTTCCCATATTGCTTGAAACCTGTGACCTGCTTAATAATGTGGAACATCATTTTTTAAGTAGTTTTCCTTTAATTAGAATCACCTGGAAAACTAATTATCACATGTATTTAAGATTGATTTCAGTGATCCATTGAGCCCTGAGACACAATACCATCCATGAGTTTATTTGAAAAACAAAACGATTAAATCTTTGACACTTAAATCCAATTTGCATAATAATTTGGAACACAGTGTACACTCCTGTTAAAATGCCAGTTTTGATATATAAAAAAAAATCTAATTAAGAAGAATAATTTCAGAACTTTTTGCACCTTTAATGTCACCCATAATTTGTACACCTAAATTGAAAAAAAAAAAAAAAAACTGAAATCCTTTTGGGTGGGAAAATTAAATAACTAAAATAATGTGGTTACATAATTATGCCCACCCTTAAGCTGATAATTTATTGAAGTACTTTATGAATTTGACAGCATTCAGCCTTTTTGGGTAGGAGTCTATTAACATGGTACATCTAGATTTAGCCCTCTTCAAGTGAAACCACAGATTTCCAATTGGATTCAGGTCTGTGTTGTGGCTGGGCCATTCCAAATGTTGAACTTTTTCTGATGAAACCATTCTTTTGTTGGTTTGAAAGTTGTTGTTGTGCTGAAAGGTGAAACTCCTCTTCAATTTCAGGGTTTGTTTTTTTTTTTCTTTTAGCGGAGTCCTGAAGGTTTTGTTGCAAAATTGATCATTTGAACTGTTAGTAATTCCGTCTCCAATTCCAGCTCCCGATGGACAGCTCCAAAGTATAATGCTGCCTCAATCATACTTCACTGTGCGTATGGTGCTGTTTTGCTGATGTGCAGTGTTAGATTTTCTCCAAACATACCGTTTAAAATTATGGCCAGAGGTTCAACCTTATTCTCATCAGACCTTAACACATTTTCTTGTATGCTTCTGGAAGACTTTATGGAGGTGTTGGTTAAAGGCTAGGCATGTATGTTTTTCTTGATAATAAAATGGTTCCGTCTGGCCACACTACCCCACACGTCAGATATGAAGAATATAGGAGATTGTCGTCATAGGCAGTATGCAACTAGTACTTGCCAGAAATTCATGCAGCACTTTTAAATTTGCTGTAGTCCTCTTGGCAGCCTTCTGGACCACTTTTCTTTTTGTCTTTTCATCAATTTTTGAGGGACAACCTGTTGTAGGTAATGTCACTATTGTTCCACTTTACGATGATTGTCTTCACAGTGTTCTTTAATGTCTGTAAATGTATTTGTATCCTTCTCCTGAATGACAGTTTTCAACAATAAGATTCCTTTGCTGTGTTGTGAGCTGTTTACGGACCATTGCTTTTGCCGTAAAATGCCAATAAAAAAATTCGGCTAGAACAGCTAATCATTATATGGGGTTAATCAGAATCACTGTAAATGATAGCAGCTCCGTACTGACTACTACTTGGCATGAGTTTAAATATGATTGGCTAATTCGGAACAAACCCACATCCCCAAGAGTGTGTTCACACTTAGGCAACCACATTATTTCAGTTTTGTTATTTTTATGTATCTCCCTCAAAATAATTTCAGTTTTTCTAAATCTATTTGTACAGATTATGGGTGATAGTAAGGGGGGGAAAACAACGGTTGAGAAACCTGGAAGATAAAAAAACAAGACAGAACAAGAATCGACGCCTTCGAATCTTGTCTTTCTGGAGAAGGATGGTGTTACAGAACCCCTCCAGCACCCAGAATATGTTGGGCTGTTATATGTATGTATAATAGGTTCCATGTGAGATGCATCAGCCCACAGGCTGCGCTCCTGGGCAGATGGGACAAGATTGTTGTGAATTAGACTTTTTTGGCTCCCTCTTGTGGTCACTAGTGATATGACTCTGGGATTGTCTTTCCCTAGTTTGGCACCCACCTGGGTCGTTAGTCCAGGGGTGTTGCTATATAAACTTCCTGAATTCTCAGTCTGGTGCGTGGCATCGTTGTAATCAGTTCCTTTCTGTTTGCTCCTGTCTGCTGGTCGTGGTTCTTGGAAAATTAAGCTAAGTCCTGCTTCCTTGTTTTTTGGTTATTTGCATTGCTCTTATTTATTTGTCCAGCTTGTACTAAATGTGATTCCTGATTTTGCTGGAAGCTCTAGGGGGCTGGTATCCTCCCCCCGGGCCGTTAGACGGTTCGGGAGTTCTTGTATATCCAGCGTGGAAATTTTTGATAGGGTTTTTGCTGACCGTATAAGTCATCTTACTATATTCTGCTATTAGTCAGTGGGCCTCTCTTTGCTAAATATCTAGTTCATTCTTACGTTTCTTTTCTTCTTACCTCACCGTTATTATTTGTTGGGGGCTTGTATCCAACTTTTGGGGTCTTTTCTCTGGAGGCAAGAAAGGTCTATCTTTTCCCTTCTAGGGTTAGTTAGTTCTCCGGCTGGCGCGAGACGTCTAGAACCAACGTAGGCACGTTCCCCGGCTGCTGCTATTTGTGGTGCTAGGATTAGTTATACGGTCAGCCCAGTTACCACTGTCCTATGAGCTGGTTTTTTGTGTTTGCAGACTTGGTAATTACTTCTGAGACCCTCTGCCATTGGGGTCATAACACAAGATATCCCCCTTCTGTCCTCCCCCACCTTTGTAATTCCCACAGTAAATATCGGCAGGCTCCGGCCACCTGCAGCTATTGTAATGTATGTCTGGCCTGCTGCTTTTCTATTGGCCTGCCCTCTGTATCTGTGTTATATATTCTGTGTCCTGTGAATAAAGTGTTGTTAGACTGGAAATATGTGGAGAAGCAGTGAGATTTTATATGCACCCATGTAATCAAGGAATTCCAGCCAGCGTCCTTCATTCAGAATCCAGCCAAAGCAGAGTGGACCTCCTGAAACACAGGGTGGTACTGAAAGAGGTACTACAGCACAGTAGACCCCGTTACAGATGGCATCATTACCATGGATGGCAAGGAGAACAAACCAATCAATATTGGAACAAATCAAACCAGATATGTCACTCGGAGCTAGGATCACCAATCTACGACTTGACTACTTTGGACACATCATACAAAGAGAGCAAATACTGGAGAAGGACATCATAGTCAGAAGAATAGAAAGAACAAGGCGGAGTAAGATCGGCAACCCAGTTGCTTCGTACTATCAAGGTAACGTTGGAGAAGACCCTGGTAGACCTATCTAGACTTACAGAAGATTGATCTTTCTACAGATTGTTGATCCACCAAGTCGACATGGCTCGAGTTCGAGCCGAAGACCGTTAAATAATAAATTAAAGGGGGCAAAGTTCTGAAATAATTCTTCTTGGTATGATTTTTTTATGACAAAAACCTGGCATTTTAACAGGGATATAAATATTTTTTTATATCCATTGTATGTATAGAAAATTATTTTTATCAAGCCACATCGCTTTATTTTGGTCTGAGGCAGATCTAAGACTGCCTTCTAACAAGTGCATCTGAACTCCAAAAATAGTATTTTTATATTATGTTGAGTGACAAAACAGATTTTACTGTAACCCTTTATATTCAGCGTACAATACCATACCTGCTCTCCGATATCTCTCTGGGAATTTCTAGTATCTTAAATCTAAAGGAAACAAAAATTAATTGTGGTGAACTTCAAGCTGACATCTCAATATTTTATCGCTTAAGAGTAAATAAAGATTTTGCACATTAATTCTGCTCTGTGATGGGGTTTGAACTGCATAGTGGGATTATAGGGTAGAACAGAATGTGACAGTGTGGTGCTTTAGTCTTTGTGGCTTGTCATACGCGGAAATGAACACTAAACGTTGATGAATTTACAATTCCATAAAGCATTGACTCCAAATACTTAAACATATCCTTATGTCAATTATTACTCTAGATGTGAAACTATTTAAAGGAGGCAGATAACATGGGCAAATCTACCAGAAAAATAGCTGATGTACTGCAGATAAGGAGGAGGTGACAACCAGTGTTAAGATCACAGAGCATGCTTATTACACTATCCACTTGTCTGCTAAAAAGTGTGAAGACCTCAAATTACCGTATACCATTGGTTTGAGGCATAAGTTAGACATAAGGCATTACCTGGCCACTTGGCACACGTTTTCAAGCCATTTAGTCTCTTCTTTTGTTCCTATGTTTCCTGGTCAGACTAAGTATTGCGATGTATGTATTGTGATGTATGTGTCCCCTGATCAGAACTAAATAGACTCGGACCATCAGACATTAATGTGTGAATCCAGCCTTACACTAAAACTTTGCTATATCTTTATGCTGATAGAAAGTTTTGCGAGAGAGAAATTTCAATATCCTCCTTTTCTGACATTCTAGACTTTGAAAGGTGTTAAGAGAAGATAAAAGTAGGTTTACCTTAACATTTTGGTTTCTATAAATTCTGTAGGCTTGTTCTTTGCTGATCAGATTCCAAGCATCACATCATTAATAGATTTTTAAAATATAGAACAAAGTGTTCTTGAAGATTAAAGGCGTTCCAAAGTCTGACCTATTTTTAATTGCATAAGTGGACAATGCATTTATAGCTAAAACAAATGTCTTCATTTCTATTTCTCCTAATTCTAGACTCTTTCTGTCCTAGATTCTGTTGCTAGCATTACAGACAACACCACATTTTTTTTGTTTCAAATATCATTTTGCTGAAATCTGTAATAAGCTTTCTAGACTAGGCATAAATATGAAATTGAATGGGGAATTCATATTAGTCTTGGGAAGCAATGTTCCCTTGCACGCTTGGCTTCCTGTAAAGGCCCCTGGTCAGAAAGCACTTAAGAAATTGAAGTAGGAATTGACGGAAAATTACTTTCCATACCTTGATGGTGACATTTTCAAATACTGTAGGATTTTCTCTGACAGCATTGTGCTGCTTCCATAAGAATACTATATTTATGCAAAGGACTCTTAACCTCACTGTCGAACACTCAACGAATCTTGTGCATGGGTTTTATTAGAGTAGGAGTCTCGCATGATGCTCAACATTTTATGATTGCATCTGCAGTGGTACCTCCCAAAGTGCAGTTAACTTTCTCCAAATCTGTTCTCTTTATCTGATAGTTATTTATTTCTCCTACTGAGCAGCTGCTTTGTCTGATTCTACATACCTTGTTCTACAGGTCTCACTGTCCTTGGAATCAAGGTCACCTGTTATGTCTTGTGTTCTACGTCATTGTGTGGGAGAGTATCTCTTTGAGCTTATTCTTGATGACCTTTTGTACAAGCTCTTGCATAGAAAGAAAAACTTCCTAGTTCCAAATGAACTAGCAGATGGTAACTTTAGTTTCCAGAAATGTAATATGAAACAGAGTGCTTAAAGCTCTGAGAACAGTGTGTATGTGTGAATATATATGTATATGTATGTGTGTTTATATATTTAGTATATGCGCAATCGGGCTTATTGCAGTGAAAACCTGACCTGACGACTGTTTAGATGGGCCTCAAATTAAATGGTGAAATCTATGGGCCCAATTTTTCAGAACTTTAACTCCAGAATTCTGGCTTAAGGCAATGTGCACTCGTTCGGAATTGCCGCGGAAAAATACGCAGCATTAGCACAGCATTGCGGAATCCCATTGAATTCAATGGATTGTGTTGTGTATGCGTTTTCGTGGCAAAAAAAGCTGCAAAAACGCATACAATCTGCAACGTGTGCATATAGCCTAAAAGCTACAAATTTAGACTGGAAATGGTGGTGTGCCCAAATTTTGCATCTTTTGGTGTTTTCACTCCAGTTTTGCCCAGCTTCGAGTAGATGGGCTGAGCTGGGTCGGAACCCTGCAGCTCGCCAAATTCATTACAAGCTTTGGCTTTCCCTACTTCAACAATCTCACTCCAGTCCTAGACTGGAGTAATACTTCTGGTATGGCGCATGTAGATGGACACCATTCTTTAAACTATGCTTAAAGCTAGAGCAATATGCAATGGGAATTATACGGCCAGGCTGGGAGATTTTTGCTAAATGAAATTCTCACTGCACAATCGGTAACAATCCCAAAAAGAAGAAAATTTGAATCATTTAAAGACCCCAGGGTAGGTGAACACAGAAATGAATCACTTGTTAAATAGGTAAAAAGAAATGTATGTCAAATAGAAAAAGGGAGCATATCTAAAGAAGAATATAATGCTGTCTACAGGGCATGCAGGGCAAGCATTAGAACTAAAGCCAGTAGCGAAGCAAGGCTTGCAAAAACATTAAAAAGGATTTGGGGAATATGTCAAAAGAAAAGTCATATATGCTCTAGAATTTTTACAGGAGGAAAAGGTGAAGTGGTTAGAAATGATGCTGAGAAGGCTGAACTTTTAAATTCATATTTTTTATCTCTGTTTTCTAAGAAAGCAATTATAATATCAACTTATCTTCACGGTGCCATAGAAGGAATAAAAAATCCATACGATCTATAAACTGAAAGATGGTGAGGACCACTTAGCTAAATTTAAATCTCCTGGTCCAGATTAATTACATCTTAGGGTACTGAAAAAGTTAGCAGAGGAAATTGCAGAACCACTAGCCAGAATCTTTGAAAAATCCTGATGAACAGGAGAAGTCCCAGAAGACTGGAGAAGAGCAAATGTTGTCCCTATCTTCAAAAAAGAAAAGATGAAGCCAGGAAATTACAGACCAGTAAGCCTTACTTCTATACCAGTAAAGAACTTTGAACAAATTGTTAAACAGCATGTATGTAAGTACTTGGATAAGAATACAGTAATTAACCAGCGCCAGCATGGGTTTGTAGCAAACCAGTCATGCCAGGCTAATCTAATCTCCTTCTATGATGGAATCACTGACTGGGTGGAGCATGGAAATGCGGTTGATATAATATATCTCAACTTCAGCAAAGAAAGTATCTCATACTATCCTTATTGAAAAAATTACCAAGTATAAAGTATGGGATTGACAAGGCTACGATTAGGTGGATTCATAACTGGCTTAGTGATTGTACTCCGAGTGGTGATAAATGGTTGCACATCCAGTTGGAAGTGTGTTTCAAGTGAGGTGCCACAGGGCTCTATCCTGGCCCTAGTGTTGTTCAACATTTGTATAAACTATCTTCAGTAGATCAGGGAAATAAAGGTAAACTAATTAAATTTGCAGATGCTGCAAATTTAGGAGGGATAGCTAACACTACAGAAGACAGAGGATGCAGAAGGATTTAGACTAGCTCAAACAATGGGCAGCGACTAAGGCCGGTTTCACATTTGCGGTTATGTCCGCAGCGTTTCTTCCGCAAATATCCGCATGCGTTGTGTTTTCCTATATTTAACATTGGGGACGCATGTGTCTGCTATCGGTTGCGTTTTGCCGCGTTTGACGACGCATGCGTCGTTTCGTCTGCGGTTTGGCGCGGTAAACGCAACTTGTAATTTTAGAGGCGTCAATTTGCCGCCTAGAAACGTATGCGGTTGTTAGCGCAAGGAATGCGGCAAAAAAACGCATTGCTATCTATGGGAACGCATGCGTACACGTCTTTGCGTACGCATGCGTTTGATGCGCTTGCATACTTTGGACTGCGCATGCCCATTAAAGACCCACCCTCCTGGAAATATCAAACACATGCGCATAAAAATCGCAAACACATGTAAAAACGCATGCAAACGCTGCGTTTTTTTACTATCATGCGTAAGCTGATGCGGATAAAAAACGCTGTGTTAACAGACGTTTGCATGCGTTTTTGCATGTGTATGCGGTTGCAGAAGATACACTGTGGACTTAACCGCAAATGTGAAAGTAGGCTTATAGAATGGTATTTACCAGGGAGAAATGCAAAATTCTACATCTGGGAAAGAAAAATGAAAATTACATCTACAGAATGGGAGGAATAGAACTAAGTGATTGCTTAGATCAGACTGCACATGAGTCAACAGTATGATGCAGCAGCAAAAGGAAAACACACAGTTCTAGGATATATTATGAGAAGCATAGATCACGCAAAGTAATTATCCCCCTCTACTCCTCCTTGCTCATGCCTCATCTGGAATACTGTGTCCAGTTCTGGGCACCATATTTTAAATGACATTGAATAACTGGAGCAAGTTCAATGTGTGAGCAAAGCCGGTCTTGATGAATTGGGCCCTTTTTATATCTACATTTATATTGCAGCTGTTTTTAACCCCTTCATGACGGGGACTTTTTTCGTTTTTCGCTCCCCTTCTTCCCAGAGCCATAACTTTTTTTTTATTATTTTTCCGGCAATATGGCCATGCGAGGGCTTATTTTTTTGCGGGAAGAGTTGTACTTTTGAATGACACCATTACTATTGGTTTTACCATGTCGTGTACTCAAAAGCAGGAAAAATATTCCAAGTGCGGTGAAATTGCAAGAAAAGTACAATCCCACACTTGTTTTTTGTTTGGCTTTTTTGCTATGTTTACGAAGTGCTAAAACTGACCTGCCATTATGATTCTCCAGGTCATTACAAGTTCATAGACCCCAAACATGTCTGGGTTCTTTATCTAAGTGATGAAAAAAATGTCAAAAGTTTGCTAAAAAATTGTGCCATTTTTCGAGACCCATAACGTCTCAATTTTTTGTGATCTCTGGTTGGGTGAGGGCTTATTTTTTTGCGCTCCGAGCTAGCTTTTTAAATGCTACCACTTTTGTGCAGATACATTCTTTTGATCGCCCCTTATTGCATTTTGCTGCAATGTCACGGCGACCAAAAAAAATGTAATTCTGGCATTTAGATTTTTTTTTTTTATCTCACTACGCCGTTTAGCGATGAGGTTAATCCTTTTTTTTTTTTTTTTTTCTTTTTTTTCTTTTTTTTAATTGATCGACCGATTCTTAACGCGGCGATACCAAATATGTTTGATTTTATTTTTATTTTGAATGGGGCAAAAGGGGGGGTGATTTGAACTGATATGTTATTTATTTGTTTAATATTTTTTTTTAATTTTCTTTAACTTTTGGCATGCTACAATAGCCTCCATAGGAGGCTAAAAGCTGCTATAGCTTGATCGGCTCTGCTACATAGAGGCGATGCTCAGATCGTCTCTATGTAGTAGAATTACAGACTTGCTATGAGCGCCGACCACAGGGTGGCGCTCATAGCAATCTGGCATCAACAACCATAGAGGTCTCAAGGAGACCTCTGGTTGTTATGTCGATGAACCGGTGGCCCCCGATCATGTGACGGGGTTCAGCGGTGTCCGTATTTCCGCCTCGATGGCCAGAAGCGCGATTTAAATTCCGCTGTCAGTTTGACAGTGGCATTTAACTAGTTAATTGGCTCAGGGTGGATCGTGATTCCACCCGCACCTATTGCGGGCACATGTCAGCTGTTCAAAACAGCTGACATGTCCCGGCTTTGATGCGGGCTCACTGCCGGAGCACACATAACAGTGGGGGATACTGACAGCGGCATACTAATAGGTCCGATGTCAGTAAGGGGTTAATTTGAGTAAACACTTCACCATTTCATTGGGGCCTATGCAAATCTATACTTGAAGGTCCCATCTAAACATAGGTCATCTTATCATTGGTAGACGGATTCATAATTTCATCAAATATGTGCAAAAAAATCTCACATTTTACATATGTAGCGAATCCGAGTGGTGTTGCATAGTGTTCATGTATACACACTTGTATTGGAGCCAGAGCGTACTTGCACATTACATACCCAATATAGTGCATCATATCCATCAATTGTTAAGACTGTTTTAATAAAAGCAAATTCTATCTGAATCCTATTCTTTCCTACCTAGGCACATAGCGAGGTGAGTCTGTAAATTGGAGTCCCAGAACAGTGGCAGATCGGCTCATATAATGTGACCGAATTGGTGCAGAGAATCTTACATTTTTACATGCGTTGCAATACTGGAATTCATGTATAGAATATTTGCATAGTGCTGTTTTATAGTGTTTGTACAGTGGATATGAAAAGTCTACACATCCCTGTTAAAATGTCTGTTTTTGGCAAGTCTGAAAAATCCATACTAAGAAGAATTATTTCAATTTTCTTTTCTATATATAATCCCAACCATGATCTGTACCATTCTTTGGACGTTCTTCCTTGCAGTAACGCCCCTAATCTGTCAGATTGTTAGGACTTCTTCTGTGTACTTCTTCAGGTTTTCCATAGATTTTCAATTAGATTCAAGTCTGGGGTCTGATTAAGCCAATTAAAAGTTTGATCTTCTTCTGGCAAAGCCATTCTTTTGTTCCTTTGGAGGTCAGTTTAAGGTCATTGTTATGCTGAATGGTGACGTTTTTCTTCCTCTTCAGCTTTTTAGCAGAGGCCTGAAGGATATGTTTCAAAATTGACTGATATTTGCGACTGTTCATAATTCTGTATACCTTGACTAAAGCTCCAGTTCCAGGTGCCGAATAAAACTGCTCTAAAGTACATTGCTGCTCCCACCATGCTTCAATGTCGGTACTGTGTTCTTTTGGTGATGTTCAGTGTTGTCTTTGCACCAAGCATACTTTTTGTAATTTTAGCCAATAAGTTCAACTTTGGTCTTGTCAAACCTTAAGACATTTTGCCACATGCTTTTGACAGACTTGATGTAGGTCTTTGCACAACATTGTTGGTAATGGATGTTTTTCTTTGTAAGTAAAGTCTTCCATCTTGCCAGAGATGGTTGTCACATGCAGTATAGAACCAGTACTTGCCAGAGTTTCCTGCAGCTTTAATGTGGCCTTTTGGCGGCCTCCCAGACCAATTTTCTTGCTGTCTTTTCAGCAATTTTTGAGCGATGTCCAGTTGTAAGTAATGTCACTGTTGTGCCAAAATTAGGCCACTTCTTGATGACCCTCTTAAAGGGAACCTATCACCCCGTTTTTTAAAGATTAGATAAAAATAGTGTGAAATAGGGGCAGAGCTGGGCTTTACATTTGTGCCTTTTTGGTGCCTTTACACCCCCGTTAGGCTGCCGAAATACCTTTGTGAAGTGGCCGTTTTGTCCTGTCACTCAAGTTGGTCAGGTCGGATGGGCATGGTCACAGCGCTGTTTCTCCCCCAGATCAGGCTCATCATTACGTTGGTGGCGTAGTGGTGTGGGCATGTCCAAAGCGAAGATCCACTGCCCAGGAGATTCAAAACAGCGCGGTCTTCGCTATTCGCCGTTTACCGGTGGGCGCGGCCATCTTTCCTGTGGCCGCGCGTGCGCAGATGGAGCGCTCTGCTGCCCGGGGCTTCAGGAAAATGGCCGCCGCGATCTCCATCTGCGCACGAGCGGAATCCCGTGGCCATTTTCCTGTCCTCTGCAATTTTTTTTTTTTTTTTTCTAGAAAATTGGGGAACTATTATTTTTCTCTGAACGAGGTGGCTTCTAAAAGTGTTTTAGGACTGGTTTCAAAGTTGAATTCAATGCCATTCCTCCCAACAAATCAAAAAACATTCAAACGTTAGAGTTTTCCATACTAAGTGATTCTCTTCCTCTTCAGAACTAATTCCAGTTCCTGCTGTTGAAGGAAGGAATTTTTCTCATCCCATTTCTTTATGAAGCAACTCATTTAGAATAATTTCTCAATGCTCCTATATTTTGTAAAATTCAGTATAAAACTCCTGTTTCCTAAATGTGGCAATTTTAATCCTGGATGGCGCCTATCATGTGGCAATTCTGCCTCTCAAACATTTCTAGCTTGTTTCTGAATAAAGGTGCATTTCCACTGAAACCTAATCATCAGCGAGTGTTCCTAGGAAGAAAAAAAAAAAGCCCTGAAGCTAAAAAGGTGATCTGTGTCACAGCCATTTCATAGATCTATGCGACAAGGAAAGAGAATGATTTTATGAAAAAAAAAAAAAAAAAAACGTAAACATTTCTCTCAACTACTGGATCATCTGACAGGCCTGGAATCGTAAATTAGACATACCGGTAATTGGTAATTATTGGGAAAAGTGAAAGAAGATCAAACATTGATAAATTCTCCTTGCTCCATTTAGGTCATGGAGAGCATTGAAAATGTTGGTATCTCCACCATTGCTCCTTCCTCAGTGTAGGGCCTTTATTACAGGGCCACATGGTCCGTCCTCATTTACCTAATAGCTCTGAGACTGTGTGCGATCCTCAGGACTACATCTGACTACTAAGTTATTTCCACCTTGTTAGCTAGCAGAAAGCAGTGACATCTGACATTTACCTGAGGGCATAGAAGACCTTTAACAACTTTGCAGGGTTAGCAAAGGATCCCTTAGGTAAGTACAACATTTCTGTGGCTGGATTTCCTCCAGGCAGGGCTTGACAATAATCTGGAAGATGCAGATTTTAGCATTAACCCCTTGAGAGAATACTGCTGTCCTTTAAAAAATGCATCCATTTTTTCTTTTCCTTTATTTTTTTTTCCTTGTCCCATTCTGAAACCTATTAACTTGTCAAGGGAGTGACGGAGCGGGCAATTCCCAGATTTTTTTTGTTTTACTTTATTATTATTATTCTGTATGATTTGTCATACCATCTATTTTTTTACTCCTTTTTCACACATAAACCAACGCTTACAAAAAGAAGCAGAAATATTTAGCTGCATTCTGAGAAGCCTTTTTCTGTTGACAGAGCTTTGAGTGCCTGTTTGTTTTTTGTTTTTTTTTCAGGACAAGCTGTGTTTTGTACTGATCACTTCTTGTAATCCTCTGGATAAACCTCATGTGATGATCACACAAGTACTCTTGTCATTGTGAGGAGTCATCAGTGCTGAGTCTGAAAATGAGTGTTGCCCCTGTGTGATCATCATATGATCAGGACCGGGTTTTTATCCCTTGGCGGTAAACCATGAAGGTTCCTATTGAATGCCTTCAGGCAAAGCTCTAGAAAATTGCAAAGAATTTATAGAGAAAGTAGTTTGGAGAATTGTATAACGTTTCCGGAGACAAAGAATGACCCTCTTAAACCTCTTTCTTCTTTGTATTTGATTTTCATAGATAACAAGACACTATAGTTCCCTCCTTTTCTTAACCCTAAAGATCCCACAGAACCCTCCTTCATTTGCCCGGGTCTTATTCAGAACTCTCTTTTGTAGGTTATTTTATTGCAGAATCGGGTCTGAACAAGGCTCTCGACCCCAGACTGGCTGCGCTACCAATATGGCAAACTAGTCTGAGTCTTTGGATCCTCCTAGAATTCAGCACATTCTTCTTTATTAATTTCTAAACCTAACACATCTTTTTAACCCTTTAATCCCTGACAAGTACGTTGGTCAGGAAATGACATCCTCACCTTGCAGATCGCGCAGGTGACCAGAATATAGGACCACGGCCATGCTCTAACATGGCTAGTAAGCTCCAATATCTGTAGTTTAACTCTGTCTGCTGCATTCCGTGCACATCATGGCATAAAAGAGCAGAAACTGAGGGTCTCGCCGAATCCTGTGTGTCCACACATTGAACAAGTATTGTACTTTTTTACATAAACGCCGTATTGTGTACATCTGTCTGTGAGATATATGGAATACCAAGTGTGTTTTTTCTTTTTCTGGTGCGTGCGGTAAACCTTCTGCTTTAAAGGTTTATTTATTAGCGTTTCCCAAACACTTTCTCGTGCAAAATTTGTCGAACAATAACCATCTAGGAATTTTGCAGCTCTAGATGAGACTCTGGAGAGCTGGAAGAAACCTGCGCTGCACAGTTTTATGTGGGGTAGGCAGCGTTCTTGTTATGTTTGCGGCCCCTTAGGATATGCCGTTAACAGTACTTGACTTTTTATGCTGTGGCTTAAAAATGCTGACTTGTGTTATCCCTAAGTGATGGCGGTTTGGTCTATTTTACAGCCTGCTGTTGTGTGACTTTGTTTTATATCTCTCTGATAACGGCCTTCTGTGAGATGTCTGTGCAGGTAGCGGAGGGTTTGTCCTGTGACCCAGCATTGTGTGAGTCTCTAGGATTGGTGGAACAGATGTATTATGGTGAATGCTGGAAGCGCAGCTGATACACTGTACATTTATGCTTCGTACATAACTTGGCTTTCATTAATGAAGATTTCAACTGGATTGGGAATCACTTAAAGGGAATCTGTCACTGGCTTTTTGCCGCCTAATATGACAGCAGCATAATGTAAGGGCAGAGACCCTGATTCCAGTGATGTTTCACTTTCTCGGCTTCTTAATGTAATTGTGATAAAATCAATGTTTTATCAGCAAGAAATGATCTGTAGAGGATTATTAAACCTGCTGCCAGGTAGTCGAGCATTGTGAGCGTTGTATAACTCTGCCCCCCATCATTGATTGACAACTTTATGCCTATGCACAGAAATCTGCCAATCAGTGGTGTGTGGGGTTATACAGCGCTCTGCATTCAGACAACTGGTAGATCTGCAGCAGATCAAATACTGATTTTATCAAAATGACAGCATGCCACCCAGTAAGTGAATCATGGTCCCTGCCCCTACATTATTATGCTGTCTGATGGGTTAGCAAAAGCCTGGTGATCGATTCCCTTATAAAGGCTGTAATTTTGACGGCAACATAAAAGCATAGCATCAGTTAAGGGTTAAACTGACTGGTGGCCCTTTGGTACGCCAAAGGTTCTTCTGCCAAGCTCATGTACTTTTAGTGTTTGCCTTTCAGAACTGAGGATCCTGCCTATGGCGCAAGATGCAGCAGACAAATAAGATTAATGTCCTGTCTGCACAATGCTCCACTTCATTCACCGCTGAAGAGTCTGTCCTAGTCTCAGTTTGGTGTGAAAGACAAGTCCTAATATAGCGGCAGGGGGTTAACTCTTGTCTCCCCGGAGCAGGATGGGAGCTGGCGCAGACTGAAGGGGTCACTATAAACTTGTAAATGGCTAAACACAGGTAGCTGTAGAGCGCATCCGTTCCTGGAACATACAGACTATTTTACGGGCTGCAACCTTAGAACATACGCCTAGAAGAAAAAAAATGACCTCCGTATATAAGTGTCCTGTGTCTGCATTTTGAACGGGAGGAGTTTGCATTTGTGTAGATAATAATGTCTAATAATAATAATGTCTTATAATAATATCCCTTGCCTCGTCCTATTTAAGAGATTATGCTCAAATGGAAAAGTTCTGTAAAGTAATACTTTGCAAGGAATTAACCATTTCAGTTTTTACTTTGCAAGGAATTAACCATTTCAGTTTTAGCTTTTAGTAAATGTGTCTGAGTACTACAAATAGAAATGTATTAAAATTATCCGCATGTATTTTTTCTTTTTTTTTTTCTTTCTAGGCATGGAACGCGCTGTGCTGGAGAAGTGGCCGCAGTGGCAAATAATGGCATATGTGGTGTTGGAATAGCTTATAATGCCAATATTGGAGGTAATGTACGCCCGTATAGATGATAAAGGAAAATTTGTTCTAAATAACTGGCTGCTGATAATTTTTAGACGTATGGGTACAAATGAAAACATTCTTACAGAATCCGCTTTCATTGCTGTTATTCATTTTCCATTACAGCACCAATATAATAATAATAATCTTTTTATTTATATAGCGCCAACATATTCCACAGCGCTTTACCGTTTTGCACACATTATCATCATATTCTGTGCAATGTATAAAGATTGTGAGAAGGAAGAAAAAGCTGCAAGGAAAAAGTATTGCACACCCATAATAAACGATGAGATTTATTGAAAAAAAATGTTCCAGCACAAAGACAAACCAAATATCAGGAAAGGGGGGGGGGAGACAATAATCCTAAAAAGTATGAGCCCTTCATCAGGCGTGTGCTGATGCAGCGGTAAGATCACCCTGGCTGAACCAGAAGGAGGACTGCATATGGGATGACTTATGATAAATCTGCGGAATGGGCCGCCTTAATAAACCTCCGCATGAGGGTCCCGTTAACTTCTGTCCACTTTTGGAGTGAATAGATAAGTGATCATGTCTGTGTGTAGCTCCCTCCAATTACTCTCACGTGCAAGCGTACAAAAGCTTGATCTCGCATACATCATACTTTTATGCCATCTCCTGTGCTTACACTGTACATGCCCCAGATGGCACTTGCTAAGGCAGGAGCGCTCCCCGTTCATCTATCTGCAGTTAGAGACTAAGAACACTAATCTCCATCCTCCTTGTCCATTAAGCAGAAAAGGAGAGCGGCACAAGTCTGTTTATTGGACGTGCAGAAGGCCCTGCAGACTGGCATGTACTGTGTGCTGGCATCTCTTATGTTAGCCTTAAAAGAACATTCAGTGTAGAAAGCAATGTCTACATGTCACATTTTTACTGTCCCAGCTAAATGAATCTTCCTGAAGTCTCATGCACACGCGGCTTATTTTTTACTTGCAGATTTGAAGCGGTTTCCGATCTGTCAATTCTTTCAGCGTTTTTTCAGTGTTTTACCTGCCATGAGACTGATGTTTTTTGAGCAGAAAAGTATTCAGCAAATACTTAACATGTGCACACACCTTTTTATATGAGAAACTATTGGCCCCCGGCATCTGGATTTTCCTGGGAATGTATATTGAACACCACAGGACGAGCAGATGTGACGATAGTGGCTAACAATCCTACCTAATGACTAGCTTTCTTTGGCAGGAGTTCGGATGTTGGATGGTGAAGTGACTGACGCAGTAGAGGCAAGGTCTTTAGGGCTAAACCCCAACCACATTCACATCTACAGTGCCAGCTGGGGACCAGAAGACGATGGGAAGACTGTGGATGGCCCTGCCCATCTTGCGGAAGAAGCCTTCTTCAGAGGTGTCAACCAGGTACAGTATGTGTTAACTTTTTTTCTGCTGTTCTAGGGCTGAGACTTATCCCACTGTCAGTGACAAAGTGACCCGTATACAGATCTCCAGAATTGTCGTCTATGTATGCCATGCCCTTTTTTCTTTTATTCCCGGATTAATCACACATACCTGCTTGACGGAGGTTAAGGGTCCCCTTTCAACTCTTTTGGCCTCTGTTGGGTGAATGAAGCCCATAGATATGCTTGGTGTGCACACTGTTAGCTTTTACCAGCGTACAAGCTAAGTGTAGATTACAGACCTGATCTGAACATGACCTGAATTGAGTAATGAGTGTGCATTGTGACGTGTAAGAAAAGGAGACACAGAAGGAGAACAGTTACAATTTTTGGGGCAATGATGTGATCCTGTGTTACCTGGTTCCAACCCTATAGTAAAGGTGCTCAGCTAGCTTCTCATCTGTGTGGTGTTTTTATTTTTTTCTGATGCTATGAATTGCACCCGACAGACTCCATTATATTCATTTGGATCCATCGGGTGTGATTGGTATATGTTATGTAATGGATCTAGCACCACTCTGGTTCCTATAACAGAACAGAAAACCAGAAATGCTGGTGCATATGTGAAGCAAGCCTCACTAATTGTTCTCTTGCCTGTGATGATAATTGGATGACCACAGAGTCATTAGCTGCTGAAAAGTGGTAACCATTACTCTGAAGCCACTTGGAATGCCAACTTTGTCTCTTTCTTTGCAGGGTCGTAATGGTTTGGGCTCTATATATGTATGGGCTTCTGGGAATGGTGGGAGAGAACACGACAGCTGCAATTGTGATGGCTACACAAACAGCATCTATACATTGTCCATCAGCAGCACCACCCAGCTGGGCAACGTACCCTGGTACAGCGAGGCTTGCTCCTCTACACTGGCAACCACATACAGCAGTGGCAACCAGAATGAGAAGCAGATTGTGAGTATTGCCATCTCTCACTACACTGTGCAATGACGTAAACCATTCCCCCTTCTTCTCCTTTGATTTATCCATCATGACAAACACAAACCGTCCATTCGTTCAGGTCTCTGGTATTAATCGATCTGCAGCACTGACCTCATTTTCATTAAGTCGACTTTGCATAACGAACTGTGAATATTCCAAATCATTTATAAAGTAAATTCCTACCGTTCATCAACATTAGATCCTAGTGTTTAATTTTAGGTTTAGTTCTCTATCCTCTTTCCATTGCTTTTTGAGTGTCAGATCATTAAAAAAAATGATGACTGATCATAGATCCTTATCCTTATTCCTTCAATATGATATTGAGTTTATTTAAAGGGTATGCCCACTTTAGAAAATCTTTTTCATATGTACTATTCGGCTTTATTCACACCTGTGTCCAGTCACACTTTGTTTGCTCTATTTATAAAACCAGACAAGCAGCATTAATGGTCAAAACCGCTTTATGGAATAACGGATAGGAACTGAAGCCGAGGGTCCACATTGGTTTGTCTGGGCTCCAGATAGTTATAGAACAGAAGAAAAAGTTCAGCATGCAGAACATTTTCTTCAAGTCTAAAAATTATCACATAAACCCAGACGGACCCCATAAAAAATCAATGGGGCTCCTTTGCATCCTTTTGTATCAGTTTTGCAATGGATCAGTTTGTTTGGGCCTAAAATAAAAAAAGCACATCACAAAATCCCCTAATATTGTTACGGCACATATAACTGACCACGATATGATAACTACAAAAGAACAACCAGTATACTGTGCTATGTTAAAAGATAATCTTTATTAAACAAAACTACAAACACCTGTAGCCACAATTATAATTCTTGTAAATCTCAAATACCAGAAGGTATGTTGGTATATGTCACTACTTGATAAGTATAGGAAAATACATCAATGCTGCTTTTGATCTACCATTGATATGAGAAAAAGTGCTTAGTGCTATTTCATAGTAAGAACCCCAGGTGGCGCCCTAGTATCATAGACACCTTTGTGACCATGGGATAACGTAACCGCAATACAAGACACTTACATAGCAGGGTGACCTTCACAGCGTGGTTTTCCTAAGCGCCCCAACGCGCGTTTCGTTCCTTCATCAGGAGGAATAAAAAAAGCACATACTGGATGTTCAAATGAAAGTGTGAATGTCTTATTAGGGAACCAATTTAGCATAAAGGGTCTTCTGAGCAGTGTGGAAAATGGTTTCCAAGAACCTGTCCTGTGTTATACAGTAAAACCATTGACCACTATGTAATGCTGTGCGTAATTTTCCCTCTGGTGTCACTGCAGAGATATTGAGCACCTACTACTTACTCGGCTTCTCCATAAGTGACAGCTGATTGTTGGGGGATGTCAGTAGGGAGACCAATTTGCAATCAGGTATTGCCAGAGACCAGTTACGTTTTTTTTTTTAGTTTTGTCTACGAAGTGCAACTTCCTATATTAATACATTTTCTTACACATCTTCATAGGACCAGCGCCTGTTCTATGGTCTCCCATTAGCTTTCAGCACAGTGATTAGACTGGTAACTACGGTAATTTTTAGACTTCTGTTCTAATAAGAAACTTGCACCTACTTATGTATCATACATAAAGCAGGCTGGAGAGTGCTGGACCGTATCCACCTCTGCCTGCTCTGTACCAAGGGTGTTCTTTTCTGTTTGCCTTGTGGCTTACATTGCTTTTTTAATGTTACAACATAAAGCCTGAACAAAGAGTGTTTGTTTTCTCTGGCCCCATTCCATGACATTTCAGGAAAAGCGAAGGGGGTGGTCAGTTTAATTTTTTAACGTGTTTGATGGTGAAAACTGGTTTTGAGAACAAACGAGAGGAAGTTGTGTCCACATTGGTTCATTGGTGACAATCTTTTTTTTTTTTTGTCATTTTTTTTTATATTACTGCTTGTCGATCTGCCCTTAGAGACTATGCTGATTATTTTGATTGTAATCTATTACCCCTTCTCTGCTTTATAGGCACTTTTATATGCAAAGGCTTTGTACCCTGTCCAAAACAATCTTTTATTTTTTTATCGCTCCAGTGCATAATGGAAAACTTCATCAATTTTTATAAAATAAACAATCAGACAATTACAGATTCAAGTCCCCTAAGTGGGCAGAAAAAAAACAAGTAAAAAAAAAGAATACAAGAATCCGTATTATCTTTTTCCCTCACCACCCATGAAAAAAAAGCAAAAAAAAATTGGGGGTATTGCTGCATCCATAAAAACCAATCTATAAAAATTAAGTTAACTATATGGTAAGTGCTGTAAAGCGAAAATAAGAAATTTAAATGCACAAAAAACAAAGTAGTGACATAAACCAAACTTATCCATTTTAATATACCATACTTCCAATTTTATTTTTCACCACTGCAAAAAAGAAAAAGCCGAAAACACTATACTACCGCAGTTTGGTGTTTCTGTGATTGTAAGGACTTGATGAAAAATATAAGTCATTTTTCATTTCCAATGATCCCCATATAAACAACCCTTCCAACCCCTCATCCAAAATTAAATGGTGAAAACTTTTTTTTTTTTTTTTTTGCTTTTTGATGCTTGGAAAGAGCGGAAAGTGCGGTGACTGCATGTAAATGGATTTATTTCAATTCATGGCAATCTGCTAATTGCTACTGGGCTTCTGATCAGATTGTGACAGATTAGGATTGAAAGAGGAAGATAATTTTGATAAAATGTATTTGGGATCACTTGACTGCTATAACTTGCTGGAATGGCTCGTTGCAATTAAAAGCTGCATGTCTAACTGGACACCAAGTAACACTTTGAACAAGACTCTATTTAATACACCAGGATTACTTGGTCTTGGAAAGTGTAATGTCTCATTTCTGTCTGATTCGGTGGTCTTGCTGTAGGTACTCCGCAATGCTTAGAAATTACTTATTTTGACAAGTAGTAACTTCATGTGGTAGTAAAACAAAACTTAAGATTTACCGTATGTAAAAAATAACCATTTTAAAAAACTGTAATGCTCTGCTGTTGATAAGCTGCTGCCGCCACTGGCATACATTGCGAGACGTACCAGGGCTGAAAGATTGCTAGCCCTTGCTTGACTTTAGAGATCAAGATGGATAAAGAGAAATTCCTAAATCCTAGAGACAACCCCATGGTGTGTGCCCAGCCTTGCGTTTAGCGAGAGCACTTGCTGGCAAATAACAAGTGCCTACTGGAGATGGCAATTTTGCTAGTAGGCTGGCAGCTATGTTGGTTGTGCTGCTGATGTTTTCTGATTTGGCTTTTTCATCCCCTCAGGTAACAACTGATTTGAGACAGAAATGTACAGACACTCATACTGGAACATCGGCATCCGCACCCCTGGCGGCAGGAATCATCGCTCTTGCTCTGGAAGCAAAGTACGTATCTGGTCTGGGACCGTTTTGTGGAGACTGCAGCATCGGTGTCACCTTGTGGCTGAATCTTTACTTTTTGGGGTTTCTATACATAACTTCACAAACCTAATGGTTATTTTTAACAGTAAAGCCTTCTGAGTTACCAGATAATTCTAAATATAAACCAGAAAAAGGGTACAAAAAGGAGCAGAAAGACAGGCCGTAATGTTTGAGGACACAAAAGGTTTTTGTGGATTAATTATGGTCAGAGAAATATAATACAACAATGCAAGTGTGATACAGAACAATATCCAGCTGTCAGAGTAATTTTCATATGCAAAACTAGGAACATACAATCTCTCCTTACACAATGGAAACTTATTTGTGTATGGATGAGCTTCCTTTATACCATCCTTCCAATTGTACAGAGATGTTCTTCTTATATTGACTTTATGATGCTAAAATGGATGTATTCCACCTCATCCTTCCGCCAGATAATATAGACTTCTTTCCGCGTTTCTCTCCTCTGTAATAATATTGACGTACGGTACTTAGGAAGGCTTAATGGGTGTTAATTTGTGGTTGCTCATTTCAGTTTTCTCCACACGGTAATGATCCCATCATTTCGTTTTCAGTTCCGCTTTTACAGCGAATTTTTAAAATGTGTTTTGAAGTTGTTTCGCAAATAGAAGGTTAAATATTTTAATGTCGGTCAGTGACCTGGACCATTATGAATGTGTCTGATAAGAGCAGCTTATTATAGATGGACAGTGACTGTTTCTATAACAACATAATGATTGCAATCACTTATAAAGTATGGAGATATTTGACGGTGTAAAGATTAGACTAGTTTGATGATTCAGCAGGATTGTATTGTTGGTCTTCATAATACTTGTCAATTTTTTCCCTAGTAACAATCTCACATGGAGGGATATGCAGCATCTAGTGGTCCGGACCTCAAACCCGTCACATCTAAACACAAACGATTGGATCACAAATGGAGTTGGTCGAAAAGGTGATAGAAGAAACCTCAGCCTTGGTCAGGCCTTATTCAAAGCTGTGTATTCTAGATATTGCAACTCAACAATGATGTAGTACCTCAGGGCGTCTGGGTACACAACCTGTCATCTGACGGTTTTGATGGCTGTGCATTCTAACTTCCAGACCGCTCTTGAAATAGCGTGTTAGAAGAAGTAAAAATGAGCAAGTGTATGGACCTGAGCAACTTTGACAGGGGAAAAATTGTAAAAAGTAGACGATAGGGCCATAACATTTCCAAAACTGAAAACTGCAGCTCTCATGGTGGTTTCCTGGTCTGGTCTGATCCCACCTAGCCTGTCTGGTTTGATCCAACAGAAAAACTACAATAGCGCAAATTCCTGAGAAAGGTAATACCAGCTATTATAGAAAGGTGGCAGAACATGCAGGGCCCTACACTGTATTAGGCTGATGATTTGAGGCTAATCATAACAGTAAAACAACCAGCCTAACACTGTGGTGCTGATTAATCAATGTATTTATGCCATAAAACTGGTGTAAAACACTTTGAAAAGTAGCAAAATGCAAGATTGTGCAAAAATTTAGCATGCCTGCTTTGGACAGCTCCACAAAAATGAGCGGGGCTGGGGTGAGTCACCACCTGGTTGTCTATCTCATGTGGCGCAAACTACTTTTAAGATGCACCTGCTTCATTAAAACTCTTAATGAATCGGGCACCTCTGCCTCCAGCACACCACCTCATCAAGACATGCGAGAATAACACCTACTTGGTGAACCAGGGCCTCTGTGTCCTGACACTGATCATTCCCTTTCTCAGCAATTTGTTGTGCAGTAGCTTCTCTGTGGGATCAGACCAGACATACTAGCTTTTGCTTCGAACGTGCATCAGTTAGCCTATGTCACAGGACACCAGGTGCTTAAACAGCATTTCGATTTTCTCCTTTGCCAGGTGTGAAATGAGCCATAAAATATATGAGAAAAACTAAATAAAAAATTACTTTTGGTTTCTAGATTTTCCTCTGGTATGACACATAATTAATTTTTACCCCAAAAACAGCGCTAAGAAATATTTATATTTGTTCCACATAAACAAAGCCTCATACAGCCACGACTTAGGAAAAATTAAGTTATGGCTGCTGAAAAGAGAAGAGGCCAAAAAAAAATTGACTAAGAGGTTAAAGGCACGCAGCTTGGACCTATTAACCTGAGCTATGTACATCAGCGGTCACCTTAGGACACTATACCTGTTAGTACGAGTTCTGTAACATGCTATTACACAATGCTGGGCATTTCACCAACACTCAGTTGTTGTTTTTTTGTCTTCCTCTTTATCATTTCTGCTTTTATAAGATGTGATGTGTTTGTGTATTACAGTCAGCCATTCTTACGGCTATGGACTTCTGGATGCTGGTGCAATGGTAGCTCTGGCTAAAAACTGGACCACTGTGGGACCCCAAAGAAAATGTGTCATTAACATTCTGACCGAATCTAAGTAAGTAATGCATATTTCTCTCCTTTCTTCAAAGACAACTGGACATACAGAAGAAATGGTTGGTTTACCATGACCGTTTTACAGATCTGAAATGTTTCCTGCTTTTGCCACTTGTTCAAATGTTTTAGATGAATCGGGAGATTTTGTTATTCGTTACGTAGACCAAGCTAAGAATAATGCTCATCCTGGAGAACCCCTACACTTACAACACCCCTTAAATAATCGAGAATACCTGGAAAAAGGAAAAGCCCTCACAAAGTGGATTCTAAGGAACAGAGACTTGCATTGGTGGCCAAAATTGTGAAAAAGTACATAACACTAGTTGTATTATTCTATGGTATTTTATTACAAAAAAACATCTTTAAATGGAATTCACCAAATTTTCAGAAAAATGTTAGTAGAACAGCAATTTTAGATAAGTGAAACACCAGGAACAATATTCAAAACTTCTGATCAGGTCAATAAGCACTTGGCTGGGAAACCTTTATTGTTTTTTGTTTGTTTGTTTCTAACAAGCTTTTTAACAAGCTTGGTTAACCCTCAAAGATCTTTGACTTGCGTTTTCATCACAGGTTGCGTGCAAAATGTATACATTGGGCACAAGATCTGAGCCTACTTCATATTGGGTAGATGTAAGAAAGTGGAGGTGTTGCCCGCAATCCCCTTGAAGACATGCATTGCAGCATGGTGCCTTACACAGGGTTTGAATGTGATTTTGTCCGTTTAGAAATTTACATCCACATAGAAACAAAAGAGTTAACAGTTGCGACTTGTCCAAAATGGGAGGGACTATGTGGGAAGAGGACAACTTCCTGGTAGTGGGAGAGATGGGGCCGAACTTGCAGCTGTAGCAGACCTCCGGTCTGAGGGTTGGTAGAACTGCATTTAATGGGTGTTCATGTGGCAAGAGGGAGACCTGAGAGACAGATAGTAATATTCCCAGAGGAACAAAGACAGTGGGAGGCCGGGCTACAAGCAGAACATTGAATAAGAATGGAAAGAAGAAACACTGACTAAGGCCTAGAGATGATGTGAAGTCTTAGAACTGAGAGCTAATGGGAAATTACAGTGAAGGGGAGCAAAAGGAAGACCATTTAGACAGCGTTGTAGTTACAAAGCGTCTACACTAAGTGGCCACCATACTGGAACACACACTCCTAAGGAGCGAGACACATTGCCACTGCATGGAATCTATGACTCTTGCTTAACTGGACTTTAGAGACATTGTTGAGGAACATGGAAGCTCCCAAGATGGTTTGCTGGGCTGTACCGATAATATAGAGGCACTGAGAAGAGCTGAGCAAATCCAGAAAGGAAGGAAACATGTGTGATGTTATAAAATTATATAAAACTGTAAGAAAAATATCTAAAATAATTTATACCATACGTTAAATGGAAAATAAAAATTGATACTCCTGGATTTCTGTTTGTGCTCATCATGCTTGTCCCCAAAAATGCAATAAAAAGTGCATAAAACATCTTGTGTACCCGAAAATGATAACCATAAAATCCTACAGGTCGGCGATAAAGAAAAATACAGCTTCATTAATGGAAAAATAAAGTTAGTTTACAGAAAATGGCAACAAAAACCAAATATTATTTTTTAAAAAAAAAATGGTAGGACATGTTTGTTTAACCACTGAAATATTTAAAAAATGTATTTAATATTGCTGTAATGGTACTGACCTGGAAAATCCTACTGTGAGGCCAGTTTTATAGCACAATGTACACCATAAAAACAAAACGGTAAGCAATTGTAGAATTTTTTTTTTTTTCACAATTTCATCCCACTTAGAAGTTTTTCTTTTTCAATGTATTATAGAGTAGATTATTCAAAGTTACAACTTGTACCTCAAAAAACAAGACGTCATACAGTTATGTTGATGTAAAAATAAAAAAGTTCTGCTACTTGAAAGAACAAGAGGGGGAAAACAAAAAATCTCGCACTCCTGGTTAATTGAATTGGTAGATGTTTGGCGATTAAAATCATCGCTATCTCTTGACTGTACTAGCAGTGTGTTAGGATTATCTTTGAGTCAGTTTTTGCACAAGGCAGCAACATGACCTGGATCTGAATCGCATTTATATATAAAAGTCTCAGTATCTTGGAAAGATCATGTTCAGGAGGCTTCCATTTGGCTTCAAGTATTTCATTTGTCTTGGCAACTTTTTTTTTTGTTTTGTTTTCATTCACAGTCCCAGGAATCACATACATTCTTTTGTTACAGATTCCCAAATTATACCAATAACTGGGTGCTTAATGGTACATGGGATACAATCCAGATACATATCTTTTCCAATTAATCTTCTTCCATATTTTATTCCATCACTTCCAAATAAGGAGATTCTGGTCTCCTCACTCCAAGTGGTTCTGTCCCATTTTCCTCGGTCCAGTTCACATAGGTTTTAGCCCTCTCTAAAGTTTTCAATCTTTGTATCGGTAATAAAAAAAAAAAAAAAGGATTTTGTGCACTTTTAGAGAGTCAATTTTCTAAAGACTGATAGACTTCTGTTACCTAGACAGACCTTTATTTCCTTTGTGCATCTTTTCCTACCTTTTTTTTGGCTTTACCAATCCTTGTCAGCAGCTTTGCTCACAGGTCATATTCCAGTATTGAAAAGCTGGATCATATCTGATTGAGTTTTTTCACTCATTATTTAGCTGTATGTGTAGATACAATTTGGGTGATTGAACAAAATTTCTTGCATTACATTCGACAGTTATATTTCCAGTGATATATCAGTTTATGGTATTTTAGAAAAACTGGAGTTACGGTATCTCAGATGTCAAAGATGCACTTTTTCAAAAGTTTTTTCAGTTATGGCCACCAGTGGAATTCGGTGTTCATCCAGGGTTTCATGGTAATTAAGTGTTCCTTGGAAACTACTTACTGGCCCACTACTCGATTCTATAGGGTCAAAAAATGAAACCTGGATTATTGACCTGCTTGGGTCACCACCTACTTTTTTTTCTTTTTTTAATGTTGTAAGAATCCGCTCCTACATCCCCCAATCCCTAAAAAAAGAAAAAAAAGTTTTGATTCTTTAAAATTTTCCAAATGTCTCAATGCTAATTTTCAGATTGTTGCACCATAGTCTACTTTTAAATATAGCTGTGTTAATTTGACCTGTGTCAAAAGATAAATTGTCCAATGTGTAAAACTAGATTTAGTTTTGAGCCACAGATTACAAGCGCTAGCATTTATGAGCTGCATTTGTTGTCTTCTGTTCCTCGGAGTCCCAGCACATTTGGTGTGGGCCTGTACAACCGTGATCCAGATTGCACTGTAGTCTTGTTCATGTACACTGGCCCGTTTTATGGGGTCAGCACAATTTCCTTTTAATGGTGTCTGAGTCATTTTCCGCATGCTGCGCTGCAGACTATACCTTAATTACTGCAGACACTGATAGAGCTATGTATGGGGGCAGGGTGGACGTGTCACCGCCGGCCGTCTGATTGCAAGTATTCATCTCTGCTCTCTGATTGTCGCGCCAATTAGGAGTAATCTGCAAGACATCAATTAAAATAAATGACCTGCAAGTTGTACCATTGCTCCCAAGTACTTGACTGGAACGTAGCTTGGAATTAAAGGCAGGCTATTGCCAGTACTACCACTAAATCATACTCTAGATAGAAAACCGTCGGACTGATCGGAATGACATTTTCTGTTAGTTTACGAGATTAGAAACCTGTATCCTGCAGTTACTTGACAGAAGTCAGGTCCTGGAATCTTTTTTTTTTTTTTTTTTTTTTTTTTTTTTTTTAACCTTTTAGATTTCTATTTAGATTTCTAAAGCATTGAATAGTTTCTACTACTTTATAATACTATCATGGCTTAGATAGCTATACTGGGAAGATCTAACCTTTTTGAATAATGAAGTTCACATGTACCTATTCTGGGCTGCAAGGAGTTCAACAAGTTAACAAGACTTTTCATTCTCTGACATTTCCCAGAAAGGAGAATATATATCATTTTGTAGTTTCTGCGAAGAACACATGTAAATGGATACAGCTCCTGCTGTTACGGGTAACGTTGCTCCTCACGAAGATATAAATGCTCAGTCAGTACTGGGAACAGACTATGTATTACCTGTATTTGGCTCTTTGGAGGATTTAGACACACAAACTATTCACACCTGACTGGGTCAAAGCCAGAGGCTCAATGAGACTAGTGTGCAACTGAGCCTGAATGAAGCCCTGCAGGGGAAACCAGCTGCCGCTCCATCTCCTGCTCTACGGCTGGTTGGGGTTAAGCTGACGGATTCCAAAGACCTTTCAGAGTTTTTGTTTAATTTCACCCATCTGTTCTTGGAGATAACCGCAACAGCTTTGTGCCCTCTAGGGCCACAAATGTTACCATTGTTTCCTGATAGCTGGTATCTTTACACATTTATTTTTGAATAATACCCAAGAATAAATTATTTTTGAGATTTGTGTATAGTTCCTGTATTTTTCCAGAAGTGTAAAGGGTGCATGTTGTACCATTATGTAATACAATGAACAGAGAGATGTGTTAGGAACACCTGGTTCTTTGGCATGTATTCTCTTCTGCGGTCTCTGCCCCGACAGCATTCTGGCACAGTATGCCCAGTATTGGCACTTGCAGCACCTACATTGGCAAATCGACAATGCACCGTCTTTCTATGCTCCATTGTATATCCTGCGTCTTGGTTTGACTCTTTGTTTAGAGATGGATTGGTATCCAGAATGGAGGATGACCCTCTGACATGTAATTGTATCTACACCCAATATAATTGTTTGCTCTTCATTCAGCCGAACATTTTATTTATTTCCTATTGTTTTAGAAAGCAATATTGGAATGCTTTCAAGATCCATTGTTAATGAGCAACTGTGTGATGACAAGTGACCTAAATAACTCACATTCTTTTTCATTTTGCAAACCAGATCACTAATTGGCATAAACAAATGCTGTTCTGATTCCTAGGGACATAGGGAAGCGATTGGAAGTCAGGCGAAAAGTGGAGCCCTGCAACGGGATGTCCAATTACATCAGCACTTTGGAGCATATTCAAGCCCGGCTAACCTTGTCCTACAATCGCAGAGGAGACCTCGCCATTTATCTGACTAGTCCTATGGGCACGCGCTCTTGTCTTCTAGCACCTAGGTAACCACATTGCCAATGCGAGATGTTTCAGTTAGCCGTTATCTAGCCGTTTTCTTTTTTTTTTTTTTCACATATTGAAAAACGGAATATTTCTTTCAAACCGAACTGTCAGAACATGATACTCCCTAAATGATCAGTTTACAATTCTCACTCTTAGGTTGTCAGCTTCGCTCTGTCAGTTACTGCAGTGATGGTAATATTGTATTATAGCTCAGAATGCCCAGTGTTACCAAGCAGAATACTTCATGTTCAAAGGTTTTATTGCAAATATTCCCTATGTGATAGTATGGATTCTGCTTTACGAAACCCTCACTGAGACTTCGTAGAAGTGCTGTCCAATGGTTTTCAGGTTGAGTCTTACTAGAGGCTTTCAGTAACATCATGGTTGTTCTACGAGAATGATATAATCAGTTTGGGTTTGTTTTGTGTGCTAAAAACATTGATTTCTTGATCTTTCCCAATATTTCTTCAGGCCTCATGATTACTCTGCTGATGGTTTTAATGACTGGGCGTTTATGAGCACACATTCTTGGGATGAAGACCCCGCAGGAGAGTGGGTACTGGAGATTGAAAACTCAAGTGGCAACAATAACTATGGTAAGTTAAGATAAATCAATTCAAAGTTTTTATTGAACATTAAATAATAATTCTCTGAGGCAAATATAGAGGAAGTTCAGATTTTATAGTGACATTCTACCCAAACTGCTGTAGTTTACTCTTTTGTTAAGGGCTTATGAACAGCTTTGACAAGGAAATAAAGATGTTAATATTTTCGCTGTTACTTTTAGTTAACCCCTTTAATGCAATTTCATTATTCAGGCCTTTGGTTAGTTTTTTTTATGGGGCTAAGAACTTACGGATAGTTAACTACCTGCCTGTTGTCCTCGCTGATGAGATCTGCCAGCTCAGGCGGTGACTCTCCTGCGTCATTTCACCTCACGTCAACAGAGCAGCACCTTCTCTTCCTTTCCTCTACTCTGTCGACAGGTGCCACTGCCGACATCATGATAAGTCACAACCTGCTCCCCGCATTGAGGCAGTGGAGAGCTGGCGGTCAATCAGCATGACATCTGCAGAGACCCCCCCCCCCCCCCCATCAACAGAGCAGCGTGGAAGAGAAGATACTGCTGTCGACCTGATTTCATGGAAAGCATGATAATCACTGTTAGGAGCAGTCCGTGACCACTCTGATGCATCAGAAATCATCGCTGGATAGAAAATGCAAGTAGTTAGCACCTACATGAATGTACGTTTTTAGTCCCATCAGAAAAAAATATCCAAAGTCCCAGATAACCCCTTTTAAGTTTGTGTACTTTCCCTTCTTTCATTCATTTTCAGACCTGGTGATAAACAGTTTGATCCACAGTTTTTCTCTTGTGGGAGTGAGTCTTCCATTAATATTGGTTGAATGTGGGGTCTTTTTCTATCAAGATTGCTGCTGTCTTCATTAGCTCAAATATCAGAGCAAAACTTATCTCCTTTTCATATGCGTCCCTCCTTGTCTGTAGTTTTTGTAGTGTTTTCTATGTGATCCCAGAGATACTTTCTTCCCCCATCCGTTCTCTGAAAATCTGGGCACATCCCTCCTCCTTACAGCTATCGCTAACACAGAACAGAGAGCCTTCAGAACCAAGCAGAAGTTCTGATGGAGTAGTAACATTTTTGCAAAGAGATCAGGTCGATAAAATACTTCAACCATTACTGTTGCTACGGATGTTTAACACTTTTTAAATGAAGACAATTTAGAAAAGTGGTTAGCTTTGCATTTTGGAAGCAAGTAAGCAACAAAAAAATTCTGTGTCCAGGTATAATTCTGTGTACTACAGGGTGGGCCATTTATATGGATACACCTAAATAAAATGGGAATGGTTTGTGATATCAACTTCCTGTTTGTGGCACATTAGTATATGGGAAGGGGCCATTTTGGATCCAACTTTATTTTTTCCAATGGGAAGAGGGTCATGTGACACATCTAACTTATTGAGAATTTCACAATAAAAACAATGGTGTGCTTGGTTTGAACGTAACTTTATTCTTTCGTGAGTTATTTACAAGTTTATGACCACTTATAAAATGTGTTCAAAGTGCTGCCCATTGTGTTGGATTGTCGATGCAACCCCCTTCTCCAACTCTTGACAGACTGTTAAAAACACCGCAGAAGAAATGCTAGCACAGGCTCCCAGTATCTGTTTCAGATGCTGCACATCTCGTATCTTCATAGCATAGACCATTGCCTTCAGATGACCCCAAAGATAAAATCTAAGGGGGTCAGATCGGGAGACCTTGGTGGTCATTCAGCTGGCCCACAACGACCATTCCACTTTCCAGCAAACTGTTCATGTAGGAATGCTCGGACCTGACACCCATAATATGCCATGATCATGACCAAGACCACCAGGTCGAAACTTGTAGATCGTCATTAGGTTCTATAGCCAGTGTGTACTGAGTGCTGGATACTATATATAGATATAGATATATATAGATAGATATATATATAGAGAGAGAAAGAGAGATTTTTAATTTATTTTCATTAAATTATTTTTTACCTTCACCACTCGCTGGACACACCTGCTTTTCTGTTGTATCCATATAAATGGTCCACCCTGTATATAGATTTAATAGGCTTCAGTGATTATAAGCCCTGATGATTGGTTATAGTCACCTTCACACAGTTGAATGGTCTTGTTTTAGTCCCCAGAAATAAACCATTTACATTGTTGACTGGTCAAAACTAATAATAATTCCACTTGTGGCAGCTTACCCGACTACAGAAAAAAGGAATAAAATGCCACTATGATCCCCAGTTTATAGTGTTTTATTAAATTCTCGTATAAGCCCAGTAGAGCAGGTTTACTGGTTGCTTCTGGAACTTTCAACACGTGCCTAAAAGTAGAGATGCAAGATAACATCAGGAGACTTGTTCATTTCCCATATCCCAAGTCATTTTAGGCTTAAGTAAGAGCCCTTTGAACTTGTACTCTGAAATGCAAGGTTAATGCTTTTCAACTCCTTTGTTTTATCAGAGAAAGATGAAATCTTTCCAGCACACATGGAACAAATTTCCTTGAATATTTTTTCTGAACTTGAAAAATTCCTAATATTAGTGTTTCAGTTCTAGATTCTAGCGCAGTGCCTCCTGCCTAAAAACATAAAGCAAATGTTTCCAAACCAATGACATCCCTTTGGTAAGTACATGGCAGGTTGTCAGCGCTTTCCAGTGGTGATTACATGCACGCAACAGAGATACTGTCAGCTTTAGCCATTTGCATAGAGTGGAGTTATACAAGCTGCAGATCTTAGCTATTGATGCACGGCTTATCAATTTTCAAGAAATATTTTAAAAAATTGAGGCTTATGGTTCAAACCTGATTCTTTCCAGATGTCACTTGCAGATTAACAGTTATTGAAAGAAGATCTCTACCTAAAATATATTCATCCAGGTTCATTCTGCATTCCTACATGTAAATGAATAGTAAAAATGTCAGATCAAGAGGGCAATGGAGTAATAGGATTATATTCCCGTAGAATGTAAGTCCGCAAGGACAGGGTCCTCTCCCCTCTGTACCAGTCTGTCATCGTAAATTTGTTTACTGTAAGTGATATCTATAACTCTGTACTTAACCCCGTTCTTATGTACAGTACCATGGAATTAATGATGCTATATAAATAATTTTAATAATCCAGGGTTGCATTAAATGGGACCTTTCTTTCCCTGATTGTTCCACCATTTGTAAACTTGTAGGAACCCTGACCGTACATCTCACAAACTTTCACTTGTCTCTACTACAGACCACTGTCTTTTTTTTTTTTTGGTTCTGTAAATAACTGGTGCTCCAAAATTATGCTATACGAATTATTACTAAAGTAAATGGCAGTTTATTAATATTAGTTATGTCAGTACATATAAAAGATGTTTACTTTCTGTTTATTTTCCTCAGATTTTGCTGTTTGACTAGTTCTCTGCTCCTCTTCATTAAAGGGGTATTTTCGTGGTGTTAAATTCCTTTAACTAGACCTCATGAAAATAAGCATGTTTGCAATTGACTTGCTTTTTCCATCTGCTTTCATTCTCCTGCTGTGAGAGTTTTTATCTTAAATAGTGTACAGCTTGTTTACAAGGAGCTCAACCACCAGAGCCTGGCCAGTATTGAAGGGAAGATGTTACCACCCACTATCCTGGTTGGCTTACCCTAGACCATTTATTTCAATACAGAAGTTAGCTGCTCACCTCCCTCCTGCTCTCTCCGCTTATGAGCTATTGTCAGTTCTGTAAAGTCACCAGGCCTCCACCATCAGCAGCTTCCAGAGCAGGTCCCCTAATCATGGCTCTTACCTTCCTGAGCCTTTTGCTTGTTCAAACACACAGTTAACATCATTCTCACTATATTTTCACATAGAGATAACAAAGAGCACATGCTGACAAATCGTTAATGTGTTGTAGCAGGACAAAGCGCTTGAATCAGGACGGTCATTCAAAAAAAGAGCCCCCAAGCCACCAGGAAGTATGGAGACTGCAGAGCTCTGAGCTGCTCAAGAGACATCTTGAGATTACCTCTTTAAGGCATAGCTGTGATCTGTGACTACACTTTAGCTATCCTCTCTACAGGGAGTCTGAGACACACCCCCTAACGCATGATTGGTTGAGGTTGCGGAAGCCCTGATCATGCTGCAGCTCTGCTTCCTCTGATTGGCAGCTGTGTATGAATAAGAGTCTATCCGTTTATCACTGGGTTCTCCATAGAGGAGATGATGATTTTCATTCTTCATCTGTTCCTTGTTCAGTTGAACTGTCTGTGTTCAGTGCTCCTATGAAGATGTTGATCTTGCCTCTCTGTATAGTGTATTTTACATGCACAGTTTTTAGATCTTCAGCATAATTGATCTTGGCATTTGGCAAGCAGTTAATTTACCTTATCAGCTCTGAGTGCTGCATTTAGGTGATGTGTGCCTGTCTGTCTTCCCCTGTGTGCACTGTTTGTGTATTCATGTTGCGTGGGCAAGATAAGAAAAATAGGTTATTTATTTACTGCATTTTGTCAACCGTGTGATGGATTGAACCCACTCGATTTGACTTGTTACATTAGGCAAGTCAGCACGTGGAACCAAGTGTGGAGAGGGGAAAACGTGTGGAAAGGGATCGGCAAGTTGTTATCGCACAGACACAGATGGGTCACCCAGTACAGAGCTCCAGATAGCTGCTTAATATTCACATGCAGAGTCCTGTCTGCTCACCAGACGCTTCCTTACACCTGAATAAGAGGATTGTTAGTGACAGGAGCTGTGGTTCTGCCGCTATACCCAGCAGAACACAGAGCCGCCAGTGTGCTGCGAGCTGTCATCCTGACTCTTCAGAAAATATAGTCTCGTTTACTGCTTACTCTGTCTCATCACTGCCCTGCTAGAGACTGGAGCTGCCAATCGGCTGCCCGCCGTGAATATCAGCGGTCACTTGCTTTCTTGTCTAGAAAATAGTATTTCTGCCAGTTGTCATTTATAGCTTTCCTGATGCTTTTATGGAATCTGTCATTGGTGTTATTTTGGTATAAAATGTAACTGTTGGCCGTAGTTATTTGCCTTCTGAAATGGGAGGAATAATAGAGGAGCTTTCACCCGTTTAATCATGCCAAGCTGGCCAAATAGTGGCTGCAGAGTGGAGTAAAATGTCATTTTCATTTTCCAGTTTTACCTTTCCATTAATGCAGATATTAACGTAGCTTGTAAAGTTTAATTTATGATTTAAATCCATAGGGCTGTTACCAGACATTTTTCCCTGGGGGCGTGTACTCCTTTTCCCTGTATGTTGCGGCCTGCTTATGATTGGCCAATGTAATACAAGGGAACAAGTACACCCCCCAGTGAAAAAAATCTCTAACATTCCCCTTGGACTTAACATAAATGCTTCTCAATGGAGAGGAGAGATTAAAAAATAAATAAAAGGGGGCGTGGCCTGGATCCTGAGCGGAGAGGACGCAGCTCGGCGTGGCTCCCGCTCTTAAGCTGTAAAGACCCGCTTTTACTACCCCCATAGGCGGATTAAAAGACTCCCTGCGGTGTCCCCACACTGCTGGGACTCCGCCGAGACAGCAGCGGAGCCGGTGGAGGAGTCGGGCGGCGGTGGGCGAGCGAGGAGATACCGGAGAGATTCGGCGCCATTACCTAGCCGGCGCCATCTTGCTGACCGTCCCCCTCTTCGCGCCGGAGCAGAGCCGCAGGACCAGCGGGAAGAGGTACATATCGGAGCGACGGGGGATTTCCCGGGCAGAGCCGAAAGCACCGCCGGACCCTCACCATCCCGGAGCCGCCGGAGAGAACGTTCGCGGCCGCAGGCACCCCTCCTCCCCCTCCTTCACAGCATATCGACGGGAGGAAATAGTCTCCCTGACCGCTCTGTGGCCTGATACGGCTGAGCGGCTTCTCACAGGGGACACTAACAGAAGAAGGTGAAGTTCCCCGAAGGCCCACAGACTGCACCAAGCGCCACCTCTGTGCAGCAGACCCGATCAGAGGTGCCGGAGGTAAGAGGTCCCGGGACCAGCACACCGGAGCCCCTGCACCCTATATATCATATCATAACCCTGAACTTGGGGGCCTGGCTCACTCCTCTGCAGGGGTGTGAAATTTTGGGAGGTATAAGTCCCTGTGGGCGCAGATGATACAGCTATAGGAAGGGGTGACGCGATTTTCCCCCCTGAAATTACCGTTGCTTAATCACAAACTAATTAGAGTGTGAGACCCTTAGATTCCTACTGCTGCTCTGAGAACGAGGCTCTTTAACCCAGCAGAAAGCAGTGGGCGTTATAGCCGGGTCTGACCACACTGAGAGCTGTAACAGTAGCTTCCAGCCCACGCGGCCTTCCCTTGCATGAGGCCCATCTTGCAAATAAGTGAAATCAGCAAATAGATAAAACTTTATTGACGGGGCGCATGTGCAGAGTGCAGCAATGACAGACATGTTGCGCTGAGCTCTGCTACCCGACGGACCCCATCCAACCCTTTCCAACGACCGAAGCATTCTAAAAATCTCCCTCTCGGGGACAGTCTGTTTTTAAGAGCAGGGCAATCCGTAATGCCGAAAAAGGGGGGCGCAGCACAGCCGACGGGCCGCTCCATTTCAGATCTCTTTACAAACGGGACCCCCTCCAAAATGGCTGCAGCAACTAATCCTCCGTCTGCCTCTACAACTCAGGGCAGTGGGGGCACAAAGCGGGATGATACTCCCTCAAACTCTGAAGCAATGATTTCAACGGCTACCCTCACGAGGTCCTTGCAAGAAACCTTTAGAGAGGAGCTCACCACTGCCATGCAGGGCATCTCATCCCAGTTGCAAGACCTGGCACAGCGCACAAACAATCTGGAGGAAAAAATGGACGTTGTCTCTGACGCGCTGGAGGAGGACCAGGAGACTCTCAAGCGACATACCGACCGTATTGCTGAGTTGGAATTGAGATGTGAGGATTATGAGAATAGGTCCAGAAGAAGCAACATTCAAATTAGAGGACTTCCTGAACATGTGGTTGCCCTTAAAGATACAGCAGCAGCCCTTTTTACAGCCCTTCTGCCTGATCTAGACTCGGCCCTTCTCCATATTACAAGGATACACAGAGCATTGGGTAAGCCAAGATCTAATGATATGCCCAGAGATTTAATACTAAAGATGCACTATGAGGAGACCCGTAATCTGATCTTACTGGCGGCTAGAAACCAACCTACCTTGCCTGGCCTACCAGATTCAGTGCACATTTATGCAGACATTGCGCCCACCACATTGGCCAGAAGAAGGGCCCTCAGGCCAATTACTACCTCCCTACAAGAGGCTCAGATTAAATACAAGTGGGGTTTTCCATTCGCTCTCATCTTCACTTTCAAGTCGCAGCTCTATACATGCCGGTCACTAGAAGAAGGAACCCAGGCCCTGATCAAGGCTAGTATCCCACTACCTTCAGAGACTCCCTCGCTTCCGCAAAGAAAACCCAGGCCAACAAGGGAATGGATAACCCATCCCAGAACAAGAAGTCAAGACACTCAGATTACCTGATTTGCATAACTCGAGATTTGGTATCCCCAAAATCAGTCATGTTTCTCTAGGTTATGTCTATGGGGCCTGTTGTTGACTTTGCTTTGCTCTGAATTTGAATTTAGATTAACTACCTAGCAGTTAATGTTCGGTCTATTTACAGTTGTTTTACCTACTTATGCATCATTCAATTCCCTTTTCCCAATCCCTCCCTTTTTTTTTTTTGTTATTCCCCCTCCTTCCCCCCTCCCCTTCCTCATCCCCCCCCATCCAACGTGGCACCAGGCAAGGTCGTCCGCTTTCCCCTGCTCTATTCGCCCTAGCCATGGAGCCATTAGCGGAAGCTATCAGAACCAACCCTAACATTAATGGACCTACAATTAGAGGTGACCACTACAAAGCTAGCCTTTTTGCAGACGACCTGCTTTTGTCCTTAGTCAATCCTATAATTACACTCCCAAATCTTTTTGTCGCTCTCCATGAATTTGAATTGGCCTCAGGCCTCAAGATTAACGTAGATAAATCTGAAGCCCTGTTTATTAACACTCCCAGGACACACAAAACAACATAACAGCGCAGTTCAAATTTACCAGAAATGAGCAATACTTAACCTATCTCGGCATAAATTTAACTCCCCATAGGTCGACTCTATTTAAATGGAACTATGCTCCCTTGATTTCTAACCTCAAATCGGACCTTACCAGATGGTCATCCATGCCCTTATCCTGGTTGGGTAGACTCCATGCCATTAAGATGGTTTCCTTACCACGATTTCTGTATGTTTTTCGATCCCTACCCATTCCTCTCCCCGCCAAAACGTTGCTAGATATCCACAACACGATTTCTAAATTCATATGGCAGGGGAAGAAGCCTAGAATAAGGCTTAAGACTATGTTTGTTAACAGGAGTCGGGGGGGGTCTGTCCCTACCCAACTTCATCTTATATTATAGAGCAGCCCAACTAGCCCAGCTAATAGGAGCTAATGCAGACAAACGCAGCACACCTAGATGGGTGAATCTCGAATCACACCTCCTATCCCCTTTTACCCTTCCTGGCCTCATGTGGACACTGCAGAGACTCCCGAAAGGGATTCACAAGTCAGCCCCTTTTACAGCACACTCCCTGATGCTGTGGAGGAAAGAGAGATTTAAACACTCCCTGCAATCCAGGACCTCCTTAATGACACATATTTTTCACAATCCGGCCTTCTCCCCAGGGCTGGATCCTCGCCCTTTCAGCTGGTGGACATCTAGGGGTTTAATTACCCTCAAACAGCTTACCTCACCATTTAACACTCTACTCACCAAGCAAGAGTTCATCCAAAATACTCTCCACCAAGTTCTGAAATATTGCGTATTATCCAAATTTTTCATTTTGCTGAACAGATACTGGGACATGGAACCACCCACCGCCCATCAGGTTATGAACAAATATGTCTAAGTGATCCAATGGGTGGAGGAGCTATCTCTTTAATTTATTCGAACCTAAATGCAATACCAGAAGATGTAAAACTTAAATATATGATACAGTGGGAAAATGACCTCAATAAGATAATGTCCCCATTGGATTGGCAAAAATGTTGCTGCTCCCTCACTAAGGGCAGTCTCCAGACTTCTATAGTTGAGACGTCTATCAAACTTCTACATAGAACATATCTAGTCCCGAGCAAGCTACATGCTATCTTCTCAAACATATCGGATCGGTGTTTCAGAGGATGTGGCGCTCTGGGGGATCTGAGGCATACGTGGTGGGATTGCCCGGTTGTGTCCGCCTTTTGGTAAAAAATCAAAGCTATTGTAGAAGAGCTGTATGGTGGAGCGATCCAGTTAGAAATAACAGTGTTCCTGCTGGGGGCCAGATATCCGGGCTTCTCCAACAAGCTACATAATTTAGTTAATCAACTATTTCTTGCCGCTAAGCTGCACATTGCAGCGAAATGGAAAACAGCTACCCTATCTTTCTCCCCAGTAATTGACAAGATGAACACTATCATGCTATGTGAACGAATACAAGCTACAAGAGAGGACTCCTGGGAGTCATATTATAAAGTGTGGAGACCATGGATTGAAAGGAATCCTAACAGTAATCTTGATCAAATTTTAGCCTTATCCCTATGAGGCCAATCTAATATCCGATGGTTCCTATTAGACTTGCTCCTTATACCTGACCATTGATTGTTTGACTGGTACCACTATGATGCAGTTATGGATCTCTTACTCCCCCCCCCTTCCTTCTTGTCCTTTCCATTTACCTGTCTTTGTCTATGTGTTTATTTGTATTGTTTAAATCCCATTGAAGTTATTCTGGAATTTGATAATATTCAAGTATGTTCCCCTGCGTGGGATTTTGTTGTAAAGCTTTCTAGATTTATCTTGAAAATAAAAATAAACTTGTTGAAACTAAAAAATAAATAAAAACTGTGTTACTCGGCTTTGCCAGTCTAATATGATCAAACTGGTGAAAGATCTTCTTTAACTAAACCGTGATATGGTGCTGCAGAATTAGGCAGATGGACAGTTTCACATGAACGTAGTAAAAGTACATTTCTTGCAGCTATATCACACCTGTAAGTCCCAGCAGAGAGCGGGTCTAATAACCCGAAGAGACGCTAACCTCTGTGTAGAAACCGGGAGACAATTGCTGCCTCTGTACAAGCAGAAAGGCGCATCCACAAGCCACATTTTTTAGTTTCAAATCTGCATCAAAATCCACATATGGAACATGTATGTAGCGATGTTTACTGTCAAAATTACTGGAAGCTATAAAGTCTGGTTTCCTGAGCAGCCAATAAATGTTTTTGTTTCCTATGAATTTAGTCCTAATTTAGAGTTGTCTGAAATCACTTGTATTTTTCTGGCCAAATGAGGGTGAGCCGTATTCTGCAAGCTTTAATACACTAATAATGAAACTTGTCATCAATGATATTATTGAAAGGGGTTATGACAAGTCACAGGTGAAAATCCTTCCTTTACATGGGTAACCCGAAACTGCAGTGAAGAGGAGCAGTATTAACAGTGGTAAGTAACTGACTGTAAAGGTACCTTCACACGAAGTGACGGTGCAGCGATAGCGACAACGATGCCGATCGCTGCAGCGTCGCTGTTTGATCGCTGGGGAGCTGTCACACAGACCGCTCTCCAGCGACCAACGATGCCGAGGTCCCCAGGTAACCAGGGTAAACATCGGGTTGCTAAGCGCAGGGCCGCGCTTAGTAACCCGATGTTTACCCTGGTTACCAGCGTAAAAGTAAAAAAAACCAAACAGTACATACTCACCTGCGCGTCCCCCAGCGTCTGCTTCCTGACACTGACTGAGCTCCGGCCCTAACAGCACAGCGGTGACGTCACCGCTGTGCTTTCACTTTCACTTTAGGGCCGGCGCTCAGTAAGTGTCAGGAAGCAGACGCTGGGGGACGCGCAGGTGAGTATGTACTGTTTGTTTTTTTTACTTTTACGCTGGAACCAGGGTAAACATCGGGTTACTAAACGCGGCCCTGCGCTTGGTAACCCGATGTTTACCCTGGTTACCAGTGTAAAACATCGCTGGTATCGTTGCTTTTGCTTTCAAACACAACGATACACGGCGATCGGACGACCAAATAAAGTTCTGGACTTTATTCAGCGACCAGCGACATCACAGCAGGATCCTGATCGCTGCTGCGTGTCAAACTAAACGATATCGCTAGCGAGGACGCTGCAACGTCACGGATCGCTAGCGATATCGTTACAAAGTCGTTTCGTGTGAAGGTACCTTAAGAGAAATCCTGAATTTCACAGGTCATCGCTTATATGTCAAACCCTATTGAAAAAATTAAAAACCATGAAAACAAGAGTGTGTACTGTAATGCTTAATTAAGCAGCTTTTGTTTCAAATTATGAGATGAACGTAGTTTTTGTCATGTCTCTGATTACAAATAATTATTGTAAAAATATAACTTTTTTTTTCTAGGAACATTGACACAGTTTATCCTGGTATTGTATGGTACGGCCTCTGATCTGCCAAGCATTTCCAACCAAGTGGATGGTGGCGGGTGTAGAACCGTTGCGTCAGGCCAGTCCTGTGTTGGTAGGTATTCCAGTGACTCTTATGAGATCGATATATAGATATACACATGGCGTATAGTGATGAGAGAACATGCTTAGATATCGTGTTATCTGAGCATGCTCTGGTGTTATCGAGCATGCCCAAGATACTCGGATAACACCTGAGCATGCTGAGATAACACGATATCCAAGCACGTTCGCTCATCGCTAATGGTGAATGTTCAGATGGAGATCAAAATTGTGTAAAAGTTTTTAGCAGGTTCTTTCATGAGTTAGATGTTTTCTAAAGGAAGTGATTTTCTTAATATTCTTTATTAGCAAAACCCTTTTATATTTTTCGGCTGTCCCGACATTTTGATTAAGATCACACCATGTTTATCATTTAGGTGAACTGATTTAAATGGTTGATGTTAGGACTTGCATGTTTATGCCTGTAGAGGTGTATATCTCGGTCTCGTGGTTGAACCTAAGCTAAGCACACATGGTTGTCAGATATAGGCCTGTCAAACCCAGGGCAGGGTACTAATTTCTCCAGGAATGAACCAGGAAGGGTTCTTTACTTTACTGAGAATCACCAGTATATTGTAAATATTCCCCTTACCGTGACAAGCACTTGTGATCATCTCTTCAACGCTATGTGCCCTTTACATAGCCAAATTATTGACATTTTCCAGCAGAAATATTGATCTATGTATTGCTAACTTTTTATTCTAAAATTTCTATCGGGGAGGTTCATTGCTTTCTTACACATGCTCACAAAAGGTGCATTACCATAGATATTTAATAACTTTCTCCTAGCAAAGGGTACATAGAAGACACCAGTAGCTATTGGCCATACGCATTAGAATAATGTCAGCTGAGCCCACCATATTTTTGGCACATCCAGCCACCATCTAATGTGTGTTGGTGTTCTATCTTTTTATGACAGCAAATGTGAAGGAAAAAAAGGATTAGGCTTCTGAATTTCCACATTCCCCTTAAGAAACATAAACTCATGCCAGAGGCCAGAATGCGTTTTCACCAACCAATACTTATTTGACCTCAATTCTTTTGTGCCATGTAATGAAGACAGCACACCACAGGTCTGGGGAAGTGTTACAAATCATTATTTGAGGGTTCAATTGGCTATACACATTAAATAGTTGTTGGCCATCCATCATTCAGCCAACTGCTCTCTTTACCAACTTCACCATCAACAGATACCGTATATACTCGAGTATAAGCCGAGATTTTCAGCCCACTTTTTTGGGCTGAAAGTAACCCTCTCGGCTTATACTCGAGTCATACCCAGGGATCGGCAAGGGAGGGGGAGCAGATACTCACCTGCTCCTGGCGCGGTCCCTGCACATCCCTGGTTCCCCGGCAGCTTCTTCCTGTAGTGAGCTTTCACATGGTACTGCTCATTACAGTAATGAATATAGACCCGACTCCACTCCCATAGGGGTGGAGCCGCATATTCATTACTGTAATGAGCGGTACCATGTGACCGCTCACTAGAGGAAGAAGCTGCCGGCGCCTTGGAACAGACGTGCAGGGACACGCCAGGAGCAGGCGAGTATAGCGGGGGCAGTGCACGATATTCACCTGCTCCCCGTAGATTGCCTTGCGCTGGCGTGTACTCCGGAGGACAGAGAATGAACTTCAATCCAATATTGCAGCCAGCATGCAGCCAGCGGGTAAGGAAAGGGTGAATCAAACACCCGAAAACCCCGCCCATATGACCCAAAACTGGTCCCGCCAAATTCAGGTGACGGGTTCCCTTTAAGAACCCTCATCAGAAAGGAGGTTAAAAAACCTCCTTAAGACCCTTTCCCCACTAAAGGAAGATCTAAAAGTACGAAAGAAGCCAGGAAATATCCTTGGTTGTCTGATAATTCTACTGAGTCAGATGGGAAGGTTCAGTATGAGTCTTTTTCAAGTTCCACCTCATCGGAGATTGACACTGGGAGTGGACTTAGTTTTCTGCTAGAAGAAGTGGATCATTTAGTGAAAGCCGTGAGATGTACAATGGAGTTAATGGACCAAAGAAAGCAGGAAATCTTTTGAGGACATAATGTTCGGGAGCCTGGAACAGAAAAAAAAACTCTGGAGAGAATCCAAAGACCTGGACAGATGGGAGGATCGTACCAAGAGAAGTAGAGGATTCCTTTTCGTCAGTCCCTCACACGAGGGCAGAGAGCCCTCACAATTACTCTATTCCCGGGGGGGAGGTCTCTCTTCCTCCCGGCTTGGGAAAGGATTTCCTCCAGTGTCTGGATCCTCGGTCTAATGAGGTAATGCTTGAGGCTGGAGTTTCTCAAGTATCCACAAGTGAGATTTATTGTGACGTCTCCACGGGCATCCCTGCTGGAACAACTAGCGCTAGAGACAAAAGTCTTAAGCCTTATAGCAAAACAAGTCTTATTGGAAGTCGCATCAGAGAAAAGGAATAACGAGTTATAGGACAGGATGATAAACAGTTTGAGGGCATTAAACATATTCCTGAAAATTCCTGTATTGAAAATGGAATCAATAAAATCAGCCATAACACTGCTTTTTCCAGGATGCTATATGGCAGTCCTGGATCTAAAAGATGCCTACTACCATTTACAAATACATGTAGAATATCAGAGGTTTCTCAGGGTGGCCTTAACCGTAAACGTGGTGGTCAGGCATTTTCAATACAGAGCACTTCCCTTTGGTCTTACCAGTAGGCCCTTGGGTGTTTACAAAAATATCGGAAGTCTCAGCCCACCTTTGGGAGAAAGACAAATTTGATAATTCCAAATCTGGACGACTTTCTGATAGTAAACAGCTCGATTCCTCACTCTCATAAACAGGCAAAGGAAGTGTGCAACACCCTAATAAGCTTTGGATGGTGTTTTTAAATCTGGAAAAATCAAAACTAGAATCATTGAAAGCACAGATTTTCGTAGATCTCATGAGACTCCCATCTTCAAGAGTGCCGTCTTCCTAAGGAGAAAATGGAGAAGATGGTAAACATAGTCTCGATAATCCAGATATGTCAATCAGGAGAGCGATGTCCCTGCTAGGTTCCCTCACATTCTGTATTTTGGTGATCAGATGGCCCCAATTCCACACAAGAGAGTTGCAGTGGAGAATTCTAAAAAGCTAAGTAGCTTTGCAAGGGTAGCTAGAAGGCACATTAATACTTTCCCTAGTGGTAATCCACTCTCTCTCTTGGCAGTTAAGAATAGGGTCATTTCCAAAGTGGTACCCTCGGTATGCAGCATTTCTAGAGTGTTTACCACGGATGCTAGCCCCAGAAGATGGGGGTCTCATCTGGACAACCATCTAATCCAGGTGACACTTTCAGAGGAAGAGAAGTTGGCCTCCTCAAATATGTCGGAGCTTTTAGTAGTAGAGTATGCACTAAACAGGCTACTGCTTCTTCTACAGGGTCACCATGTAAGGGTGCTCTCAGACAACCAGGTCACAGTAGCTTACATAAATCACCAGGGAGGCACTTGCTCCAGGTACCTGATGTCAATTGCAAGGTGAATATTTATACTGGCAGAAGAGCAGTCCCTTTTGTTGTCAGACCTGCATATCAGAGGAAAAGAAAATTACAAGGCAGATTTCTTGAGCCGCAAACAGATGCGACAAGAAGAGTGGCCACTAAAAAAAAATCAGTGTTCGACCTGATTGTCTGCATGTGGGGTCTTTCAGAAACAGATCTTTTAGCAACCAATTAAAACAGGAAAGTAGAGAAATTCTGTTCCATTAATCCAAAGGAGAGCTCTCAGATGGTAGATGCCTTCCTGATAAATTGGAACTTCAGTCTACCATATGCGTTTTCTCCAGTATGTCTGATTCTATCAGTTCTAAAGATGATCAGGGAGGACAGGGCGAGGATTATTCTTATAGGCCCCTTCTGGCAAAAGAGGCCTTTTCCATCGCAGACCCCCTGGGTGCTTCCAGAAGCTCTGGACAGTCTCAAGGGCCAATATGTAATCACCAAGTGACTGGGCTACATTTGACAGTCTGGAACTTGAAGGGTAGATACTAGAAGGTAAAGGTTTTTCCTTTAATTTAGTTTCTACCTTATTCAGTAGTAGACAAATGGTTACAACAAGGAATATACTGTAGGACCTGGGAAAAAATCCTGTCCTCTACAGGTGCTACACTAGGCGGGAAGGTACCGTTTAATACGATCTTAGAATTCCTTCAGAAGGGACTAGAACAGAGCCTTTTGGTCAGCACCCTTAAAGTTCAAATTTCATCCCTAGGGCCACAGTATAGTTTATGACCTAGCAGGTAACAAGTGGGACTCTAGATCCATAAAAGCATGTACTAGGTCCAGTCCTGTCCCTACCTCGAAAATAATCTCCCTGAAAATAATCCTGTTGGTAACCTTGACGTCGGCTCTTAAGGTGAGTGACCTGCAGTCCTTATCGACAGATCCTTCCTTTACCCAGGTTCTGGAAGATAAGTTAATTTTGAAAACATACTTGGCTTATCTCCTCAAGGTAGTTTCTAAATTCCATAGGTCACAAGAGATGGCTTTACCATCCTTTTGTTCTGATACTAAAAATCATAAGGAGGAAAGGTTACATACTTTAGATGTCAGAATGTATCTATTACAATATTTGGAAGTCTCAGAACCTTAAAAAAAAAAAAAAAAGCTAGGTCTCGCGTTGTCTCCTTTCAGGGACCTAGAAAGGGATGAAAAGTATGAAAATATTCTAATCAAGTTGGCTCATATAAGCCATTAAGATAGCCTATATAGAGGAAGGTAGGGCTGTTCCGGAAGGTCTGAAGGCCCACTCCACAATAGCGATGGCAGCATCCTGGGGAGAGAGGTCGGAGGTCTCCATCGAACAGATCTGTAAGACAACATGGTCTTCCCCTTCTACCTTTTATATAAGCACTATAGGCTGGATCTGTCTTCCTCTTCTGACCTCACATTTGTGATAAGGGTTCTACAGGCTGTGGTCCTTCCCTAAAAGTCATTATTCTCTAATTCTTTCTTGATGCTGTCATTGGTGACAGAAAAATATGAAGTTACTTACCGGTAATGGGTTTTTTTTTTTTGGAACTCATGATGGCACCCTTATAGTTCCTCCCCTTAATAAGCGGTTTTCACTTCTCTGGTTGGTGGGTCTCACTTGATGGATGAAGGTACAGAGATTGTATATAACTAAAATAACTATTGAAGGTCCTCTCATGCTCTGTAATCCAACTGATGCAGGGAGAGTTGCTGCCCCTTTTTATCCTTTCAGTTTTCTGTCTTTGAAGGGCTCATCCCCCCCGGTCTTGTGGTGTTGTCATGGATTCCGAAAAAAATACATTACTGATAAGTGACTTCATATTTTCATCAAATTTCAGATATTATCTTAAATCAAACACAAAATATATCAAGCTAAATTTACCGCTAATATAAAGTACAATGTGTCACAAAAACAAAAAGGCTCAAAATCACTGGGATATGTGAAAGCGATCCAGCGTTACTGCCATATAAAATGACACATGTTGAATTAGAAATATGGGGATCTGTCATTAATGCCAAAATTGACTCTAAAGGGTTAAGATCACTTAGATACAGTCGGCTGAGAAGTAATGTACGGTACTTCATAAGCAATGGGTTAATAATGATGTTGTAGGGGCTTTGCTGCTGACATTTGGTGATTAAGGCTTCTTCCAGGTCAGTGTATGCTTAACCAGGAGCGTGTAATTTGCAGCAAATGTCACCAGGTTGTCTGAAACCAAACCTCTTGTGTGTTCTAGAACGTGTCATAGAAATTATTCCTTTAACCTATGCATCATCTTGCAAAGTGTACTACACATCTGCATGAAAGCATATTACAGCCATTTCTCAAGAGAAAATCTGTAATAGATTACTTTCAACTGAAGAGCTTTTACATCACCAGTGAGAACCTGTCCTCTGTGCTAATGAGATGCTTCAGGGTAATTAAGGTGTAAATGAGGGCTCTATTTCCACTAATTAAACAATTTTCTGTAGAATTGGTCAGGTAAAGTGACTATACACCACATGTTGGTATACAGATTAATGTGGTGTTTGGCAAGGATTTTCTTGTTTGTGTGTATGCATGTAAGAGTCTCCATGAGCCCTGATTCCACTTATCGCCTCCTAAGAACCCATTGTAACTTTCCTCATTGCATTCTGCCCAATGTCTGTTGGTAAGAATCAGTCTCGCACTCTCAAGTGGACTGTACTAAATCCTTCGCTAAGTGCCACTGTGGAAATATCAGAATGCTTTTAAGCTTTGATAGCAGATGGCCTGCATATCAAATAGTTGTGAGTCCCGTTAACTCTGTATAATTCAGCCTAACTTCTTTCAGTTCGCATAAAGCATGTTGTTGACGGCCTTGTTTATTCCTTTGCCTGCCTCCTTGAGTTACATAGATTTTACTTATGCATCCTTGGGAAATATTGCTCACTGCGGACAGCTGCAAGGCGCAATTTGAGTCGTAGTTCCTTTTCCTTTTGTAGCTATTCAAATTTTTGGCATTTCAGTGTAGCTATGTGTTTCCCCAAGGACTTAAAGGGATATCAGATCCGTGGGAGTCCCTACACCAAGCACCCACTTGACCAGCTCTTTGCAACTCCCCTTAATTCTGGATATACTTTTTGTAAAGAGCTTCAACACCATGACTCCATACACCATGTAGTGGCTGGTCTTGGGTACTACATCTGAGCTCCTATTGAAGTTAATGAGAGCTGAGCTGCAGATCCCATGGACAGCCTAATAATTGATGTATATATTGTTGACCTGTAGTAGGATGGCTCACCAATATTAAGACTTAAATAAACCTGTTAAATGGGTTTTCTCAGAGTTGAAAGTTATTCCTTATCCATAGGACACGAGATAACGTCCTAATTGCATTATTTAAACTTATTTCATAAGAATTTGTTTTTTAACATAACTTTAAAAAAATTGTGATAAGTTCTGCTTTTCACTCTGCTACTAAGTGATTTTCCCAGCTCATCTCCTTCCCTCCCTGCACAATAACCACTGTACAGGTGACAGAGCATGCCCAGAAAACTTACCTGTATAAACATTTTTCGTCTATCCTCTTGTGAGGCCCATGGAGCTGCTATAAAGCAGATCTCTAGAGTCCGTTACCAGAAACTGTTCTATTTGGTAAAAATGAGACCTTTCTAGGTTATTCATTCATTTCTCCTTACAAACTACTTTAGTTTTGTCTTGATTAATTTAACCTCCCGTTATCCTTAATGATGGTGACGAAACCTCTACATTTTGTTTTTGTTTAATTGGCCCCTGTCTATTCCTTTATCAGCCAGATATAGTTTACATCTGTACATCTTTCCCTGAGTAAAATACAGGTTTCACATTATTATTATTTATTGTTATAGCGCCATTTATTCCATGGCGCTTTACATGTGAGGAGGGGTATACATAATAAAAAAAAGTACAATAATCTTGAACAATACAAGTCATAACTGGTACAGGAGGAGAGAGGACCCTGCCCGCGAGGGCTCACAATCTACAAGCGATGGGTGACAATACAGTAGGCGAGGATAGAGCTGGTCATGCAGCGGTTTGGTCGATCGGTGGTTACTGCAGGTTGTAGGCTTGTCGGATTGAAGGTTTCGATGGTAGGCAAGAGTCTGATGTGTTGTGGTAGAGGGTTCCAGAGTAGGGGTGATACGCGAGAGAAATCTTGTATACGATTGTGGGAAGAGGGGAGTAGAGAAGGAGATCTTGTGAGGATCGGAGGTTGCGTGTAGGTAAGTACCGGGAGACGATGTCACAGATGTATGGAGGAGACAGGTTGTGGATGGCTTTGTACGTCATGGTTAGGGTTTTGTACTTGGAGTCTCTGGGCAATGGGGAGCCAGTGAAGGGATTGACAGAGGGGAAAGGCCGGGGAATAGCGGAGGGACAGGTGGATTAGTCGGGCAGCAGAGTTTAGAATAGATTGGAGGGGTGCAAGAGTGTTCGAGGGGAGGCCACAGAGCAGGAGGTTGCAGTAGTCAAGGCGAGAGATGATGAGGGCATGGACTAGGGTTTTTGCAGCAGATTCTTCGTTGAGGAATGTACGGATTCGTGAAATATTTTTGAGTTGAAGTTGGCAGGAAGTGGAAAGGGCTTGGATATGTAGTTTGAAGGAGAGATCAGCGTCAAGGATTACCCCGAGGCAGCGAGCTTGTGGGACTGGGGAGAGTGGGCAGCCATTTACTGTAATGGATAGAATGGATACATTATGGAAAGATATTATCTTTTTATGGTTTTGTGCCCTACATGGCTCATAGAAAAACTGTGTTCCAGACTTTAATGTCCCAGTCACCATGCTGTGTCCAACCCTCTTTTTCCGTTTATTGGTCCTCTGCTCGTTTGCTCTGGCCATCCCTGGCATCATGTGGAGGAGGAATGACATTTGGAGCAGCCACATATAACAGATGTGCATTGAGGCAAAATCATGTTTTCATCTGCCAGTAGCCACAGTGTCAAATTTATGCTAAGCGCTTCATAAAAGACAGGACATGTGGCATACATACATAATGATAGCTGCTCAATCTCATTACCGACAGCAGAATGTAAGAAACCGAACTGTAGAGGAACCATGTCTGCTCTTCACATTTTCAGTCTCCTCTTGTCTTTTTACAGTAACTTCTCCAATCAACCTTTTCAGCTTTCTTGATCGCTCCTATATGAAGAGTGGTCTTGAGTTCAAAAACGCTTTTAAGGCAGCTATACTCCAAGTCTAGTATGTGATACAGGACACTAAGCTTGTCCTACAGTGATATTATAAATGGTGCAGTTTCTTTTTAGGATTATTATAATTATTCCATAACACATTTGGCAGCTCACATTATAGAAGGGCCAATCAAAGGATAGTGGGAGATTTACAAGTTGAAGCTTTAGGTCTCCTACAAGAACAGTATCTCTATCTTTCTCCTACCCATTAACATTTCGGGGGAACTTCTTTTTGAGTTGAAGCTGGTCAGCTCTTATGCTAGGGTAAAATGTCGCTGGCTTTAAAACAAAATCCAACCATGTAATACATAAACAAGATTGAAAAATAGTTTTGTGGGTTTTTTTTCCCAGAGTTGCTCTACCCAGTAATAGGGAAAATGGAATGGGGTTGTTTGTATGAGATTCTTCCTCACTCACAATTCATTTATGCTGAAATCCACTTTTTCATGCAAACCCATATTAGACAGTAATCCTAGTCCTTTCCATTTTTGCACAAAAATCCTCTGCTTATGTAAGGACAGATCTTTGCTGTATAGACGTGTCGGTGGAAAGTTTGTTATGAAATTATTTCCTATCATTGATTGTGTGCAATGAAATTATTTCAGTATATTTTTGCCTATTTTCTTGTGCAGTTTGTGAAGAAGGCTTCTTCCTGCATCAGAAGACGTGTGTGAAGTCTTGCCCTCCTGGTTTCACTACCAGTGTCCAAAGCATCCAATACACACTGGAGAACAGCATCGAGCCTCTGCTGGCCAATGTTTGTGTGGCTTGCCATCCGTCATGTTCTACCTGCAAGGGTACCGGTGCAAATGACTGTCTGAGTTGCCCTGCACACTCGCACTACAATCAGCTGGACTTCTCCTGTTCACACCAAGTCCAAATTAGCAGAGAATCTCCACCACTGAAAGAAGTGGTGGAAGAAGTAAGTGCCGTCACCTCAAACTTGCCAATAATTGTGGCCAGCCTCAGCTGTGTCATGATTGTTGTCGTCTTTGTCTCAGTTTTTCTGTTCCTTCAAGTACGCTCTGGGGTGATCCTGGGAAAGAAGAAATTATACATGTTGGACAGTGGGATCATCTCTTATAAAGGGATCCCATCAGATATGTGGCAAGAAGAAGGATTTTCAGAATCTGAAGTTGAGGAGTTTGATCCTCGAAACGAGAGAACTGCTTTTATAAAGCAACAGAGTGCCCTTTGATGACAGATCTAACATCAGCCCAAACGTCATGTCATGATACCGATTCCATTTAGGTTTCCTTACAACACTGGACCAATCTGTGTAGTTATTGAGGTAACATCCGCATATGATGATCATGATTCCTTCCAGTGCTATGGCTAAAGCCTAGGGAACGTCTAATTTTTTTTTCTCATGTACGTATTGTTTGTTTGTTTTTTTTTGTTTTTTTTTGTCTATTCATTTTTTGTTCTCCATTTCTTCATCTCCATTCCCCTTGCCATATGTCCTTGTGTGTCTGTGTGGGTTTGTATATTTTTTTTTCTAAAACATTGCCTGTTTTCCAGGATTGTTTTTATACGTACAGTGCCTATGAAATATCCATGTTTTTCCGTGCCTGCATGACTTTGATGCAGGTACCATGAACCCTTTCAGTGCCAGAATGAGGACCTATTCTTCAAGAATGTGACGGTGGTTATATTTTTTCCTGGCAAGTAAGTACAATTCAAGAGGTACTTTGGAAGCCTAGAAAATGAATAGCCTCGCTGACAGAAAACTCCTTGTAGGTTGTAAACCATTTTACAGCAATTCAGTGGAAAACAGTACATCAAAGTGTCCGTTTGGGATTGGTAATCTATGTAGAGAAGCAAGGTCATGTCTCATACACTAATAGGATCGTCCGCCTAGTCTTGGCAGAGGGATCTCCCAGCCAACATGCTGCAGAATATTAATGTGCTTCAGTGAGTATCCGGCATTGCTGCAGGTTGTACAACACATACACGGGTATTTGCACTTTAGGGGCGCACACAGCTATAGGATGTCTGTTCATAATCCTCACTTTCACCATTAAAAATAAGTCTTGGTCCATAGGTTATGTTTAGAGCAAGGCTGCTGCACGTTCAGTAATGTGGCCATAAGAGTTACATCACATGCTGTGCTTGTTTCTCAGCTCTTCACATTCACAGGGGTGTGGGTAGGCTACCCGCAATGTACTGAGGGTTTGCTATATTCCGCCCTCCCCTCAATGCACTACTGATTTTGACCACAGACTGAGGGGGAACCATCGAGCACAGTTGTGTAGATACTTGTATAAACTCTGTTGTAGAATATTTTCCATATCTTTTTATGAATGGCAAAAGGAAGATAATTGCTGCTGTTTAGTTTTTTCACCAAATTACTTCTCCATTGTGAGAAATGCTGCTATATCTTTCAAGGTGTAAGAATGTCAGGGTTTTTACCTGCATCGTGGTGGTTCGAAAACCAAATCATAGCCTGCTCCCATGCATTGTATATACTCTATCTATATGTCCTTTTTTCAAGATCATAATGTAATAGATAGCGGAAGTGTCAGAATAGTGAAAAGGAACAACATTTGTCTAGATTTTTTCATTTTTCCTAGTGAAGAAGGCCCTATGATTTATCGTTGCCTTTGCGCTTGTTTTTTGTCTAGTTTTGTGTGTTTTGCACCTTTTTTTTTTTTTTTTCACAAATTTTATGTTCTTTTGGATTCTAGTTTTTAGTTTCTTTGCAAGGATAATCCACTGAAAATGCTGAGAACCCAAGATTCAAGAGGTACTCGCAATTCTCCAACATTAAGTAGTACATACTATAGCAACACTAGAACAGTTAAGTGCATAGATTGGCACCTTTATTATAATGATGTTATTGCATAAGTTGGCAGAAATCACCAGAGCAATAAGCGTAGTTTTTGGAGCCTGTTAAGAAGCCATAGAGGAATCCGTTATTCTCAGCTCTACAATAGTCGGGAGTGCTCAATAAAACTTGCCAGATTCTTGCAGCTTTCGAGGCATAATTTAGAGGCATTGAGTTAATTTTTCTGTTCCTATCTGCGGTAACTATTAAGCCAGAATTTTGGTCCATGTAGGTTAGTAAATCGGTCCTATTGTGCTGAATCATATTCTTAACCACCTTAATGTGCATTTTAACTTGGACTTTTATGTGAGTTGAGATTTGGGGCCACACAATGTTCCTAGGACCATGCAGGACCAGGCAAGAACACAAGGTGAAGTTCATGTGGACTTTGCTAATTAGTCCCAAGTCCTAATTGTTCCTAAGCATAGCTAACGTAAAACCAAAAATATGGATAACTAAAAGGAATGATTAAGTAGAAAGAACATAGCTTAATGGTCATAAAAAATTTCCTGTGCATTTTATACATGGCATGAACATGTAACATGTAGATCTCGGGAATGAACATATCGCATGTAGTGTGCAGACTATAGTAGACTGAACACATATCCCATATAAATAGATATACGGTATATTGCATTCCCTGTGCTTGTCGGGTGTATAATGAATATGGTATATGTGCAGATTATAATGAAATTAACACATTTCCCATATAAACAGATGTATATTGTATTCTCTTTGCTTGTTAGCATGGGGACTGAACATGGATTACGTGCAGATTGTTCTGGAATATATGTTTATATGGGATATTTGCTCATTCCCCTGTAATCTACACATATTCCATGTTTAGTCCCCATGTAACAAGCACAGGAATATAATATACATCTGTTTAGATGGAAAATGTATGAATTCCACTATAATCTGCATAAATTCTATATTTATTCCATGTCTAAGATGCCCGGGAAACCTTTTACATCTCTTTCACTTTTGGACCAATGTTATGATGTTCATTCTTTTTAGTCATTTCTTTTGTTCATTGTTTTTTGTACCCCCCCAAAGTATGCTAGTAAACTCCTCATGTTTGTCACATACAGTAATGTGCAGTTCATGAAACCTTTTGAGTAGTTCTCAACTAACATTTAATACTGGAGGTTTGTTTCTATATGATGCATTTTAGATTGATAAAAGTACCCAAACTGCTCCTGTGCAGATGTAATAATATTGCTGGTGGGTGTATCACATCTGGCTGTAATAGTGGCTTATATGACCTGCCCATAGTTCACCCATGTTCTTTTTTAGCTAATAAGGGGCAGACTTGCAATGTGGTTGTAAGTCAGACTGAAGGTACAGGCTTAATACCCACAGTCGATATTGTGGGTAACTACCTCTGAAATTATCACTTCCCAAGTAGTGACTGTATATCAGTACAACAGACATTAAGGGGTTGTCCGGTCTAAAATGAAAAGACTGTAGTGACTCTTTGTGACTGCAGACTTTTCAATCTTCCCAGTGCATGCACTGTGTGCTCCGGGGATTGGTCGGTTCTTGAGCCGGGAATGGCAGTGATGTATGCAATATTCATACTCCTGGGGAGAAGCCATCGAGTGGGCGTGACCTTGCTACATACAAGTATATGGAGCGAGCAAAACCAAAAGAATAGCTTCACACAAGGCAACGTACTGAAAAATATATATATCTTTATTAAACACTATTCATATAAAAAAGCACAGAAATGCCCAAAAATGCAGGAAAAAAGACGGTGGGGTACCGCCGAACATCACCCCCAAGCCCTACTCCATGATGCAGCCTAAAGCTTGCACCTAGTGCATAATGAATGATCCATTTATAAAGATAAATATACATAATGCTTCAAATGTGCAAGAGACAGGACCATAAAGTGCAAAAAATGCATGCATAGGTAAAAACTGAGCATATACATATACCCAAATAGGAGATATGAGGTATACAGATATAGTAAAACCACGGTAAATGCACAAAATGAGCAAGCATGCAACACTGTCACCAATGCAAGTAAAGATCAAACGTGTATAAGGACTTAAGGCATACCGTAGTTACCAATGGGGGAGCGCCCGGAGGACCCACCTCATATCTCCTATTTGGGTATATGTATATGCTCAGTTTTTACCTATGCATGCATTTTTTTGCACTTTATGGTCCTGTCTCTTGCACATTTGAAGCGTTATGTATATTTATCTTTATAAATGGATCATTCATTATGCACTAGGTGCAAGCTTTAGGCTGCATCATGGAGTAGGACTTGGGGGTGATGTTTGGTGGTACCCCACTTTTTTTTCTCTGCATTTTTGGGCATTTCTGTGCTTTTTTATATGAATAGTGTTTAATAAAGATATATATATTTTTCAGTACGTTGCCTTGTGTGAAGCTATTCTTTTGGTTTTGCTATATGTTCTGCTTCATGGCCCCTCAAGGGATTTATTAGGTGTTCTCTATATGGAGCGAGACCACGCCCATTAGATAACCACACCCACTGGACGCAACCGCGCCGTCACTCTTGTATGGAGTTAGGCTGCACCCACTAGACTGCTCCTGCCCAGGTGTCTGCTCCGAAACCGGCGCTGGGGGATTCAAAAGTCTGCAGTCACACGGAGTGACTGCAGACTTTTAATTTTAGATTGGACAAACCCTTTAAGTGATTTCCATGATTGATTACTTATCACTAGATTCGTATCAAGTCCTTACAGATTTCAAGACCTCTGCTTACAGTTAAGTACAAATTTCCATTGTTAACTTCCATCGAATACAAATCTGTCCCAGTCTTGTGATGGACACACGGGTACTTGGCTCATTACTAGACAGATCTGATAAAAGTACAGTATCTGTAATGAGAATGAAGGGAAGTCCTCTGTATAAGTCCCTACTAAATCACAGCAGGCAGAGATTCTGAAAACTATGAGAAATTGATACAGAAAGTGTATAGAGAAAACTAAATTAGTTTTGAATTATGAAAAGTACTGGTAATATATCTGCTGAAACCAAATTACTCCTTGTCTGATCTTACTTGGAGGTGACCGACCCATGCAAAGGTCACAAAGTGACAATATGTGCAAACATCATTGACTGTGAACTTCACCCTTTACTGTATGCAAGTAAACTTTGCTCATCTAGGTTAATGATTTTCATGTTGTAGAACACCTTGTACGGGGCATATAAACCTCTGTAGAGTTGAGTTGCACCAGTCCCTTATTGTGTATACAATAGGTAACAAATAACATATATGGTTTAGATGCTCCTATAGGGTGCAAGGGAAAATTTATGAAGGTTGACTACGCATATTGTAGAGGTGGATGGCTGGTGCAGCTTTGGGATACCTGGGCGCCAGAATCTGCAATGTACGCGAGCTATGACTTGGTGTACTACGAGTTGTGCAAATATTGGCAATTTTTTTCATGGCATTACACAGGCATAAAGCACCTGATGAATTCCCCTTGCTATGTTTAGTCTCCCAGATTAATCAGATAGTGTTATAAACATACAGTAGATGGCGTTGCGAAGTGCCACACTTTTATATATGGCTTCACATAATGTATTTATGACCAGTGTGATGGGTCAGTTTTCAGTGGCATATCAATGACTCCAGATTGTGACTTATTGGTGGTTTATTACGGCACGTACTGCCAACTATACTGGAGACACTAAAATACACAGGAATCCCAATAGAACCAAACCCAGAGTGGGACCGCAGCGGTGCCGGCAGTATGCTCCAGCTGCTTGTGTAAACCATATAGTCTAGTTTCCTGAAGATTAGGAAATCTCCTCTTGGCTTCACCTCATTCTCAGGAAAAAACATCAATTTCAGGATCTTTTGCTTTATATTTTTTCTTATATAGTTGATGGCAGAAATACAGCCGGGCTTTTGCTGTCCACATTCGCACAAGTCCACTCTTGCTAGACAGGAAACACCTGGTGTATATTCTGCTCCAGAATAGGAACTGAAATATCCTGTTATAATGGCCAAAAACAATTTAAAATTCCCTGCATTTATGATCTTTTCCGGCAGTGCATATGAACTGAAACCGTGGATGCCTGTATTATAGCAAGTAACAATAGCCACAGGAGAATCTGCCATATTCACAAGGACTGTACACCATTTTTAATCCTGATTCATAAATAATAATGGCATGCAGAGAGATCAACATTTCGCCTTATGGTATTATATTTATGTCATTTGAGGTGGTGGAGAATAAGTTATCATGGTTTCAATGGCTGCTTTTTTTTTCTTTTTCCAATTCCCTTTCTTTTTTTGTTTTTGTTTTTTTGGTGTCCAACAGAATATTTTCTGTCTCAGGAATACATTACATGTAGTACATTTTTCTAGTAGACTAATGGCCCATTCAGACAAGCTAGTAATCTGGAAACAAGCATTTGTAAGAACTCTTTACCAACTATTCACATATCATGCTCGAAAACACTCGACAGATGAGAAAAAAATAATAATTTCTTGGTTTTGGTTGGTTAATTCTTAACTTTGATTTTTAAGCTTGCTTATCGGCAGCATTTTGGCCTGTGTCAACAGGTGATGTGCTGCCGATAACATGACATTCTATACACACAGGGCAATCCGTAACGATTGTCCTGTCCTCGTAGAACATTAGGCATCCTGTGTAAACATGTCAGTAAACAAACCTCAACTGACTTGTGTATAGGCCATTGGTGGTCATTTAGTGTCCTGGATTATGCTGTGTAAACTCATTATAAGACCTCATACATATAGTGGAGCCATATACAGGAACATATACGACTTCTTACAGGTGCCACAATGTCAAATTCTTTTCTAGACATGATCCAGTTTTAGACCCTTTTGTTTTCCTAATTTATATGGAATTGTACAAAAAATCCTGGATGTCTCCAGATGAATGTAGAGGCATGTAGAGTTATAGTAAAAGTCCAATGCTCATGTGAGGCTATGGTCACACTAGCGGTATTTGGTCAGTATTTCACATCAGTATTTGTTAGCCAAAACCAGGAGTGGGTGATAAGTGCAGAAGTGGTGACGTGTTTCTATTATACTTTTCCTCTATTTGTTCCACTCCTTGTTTTGGCTTACAAATACTGATGTAAAATGCTGACCACATACTGATAGCGTGACCGTAGCCTAAGGGGGTCCTATCCCAGCTGCATCTAACAGTCCTGGTTCTGCAGGGTCATACCGTTAAGGGACAAACTCATCCAACAGATTTGGAGTTAATAATTACCGTACTTTTGATGCCACAGGAAGTTCAAAGCAGTCAGATGATACAAGCCTATGTGTAGGAAAAAGCTCTCAGCGGTTTTAACCCCAGAAATCATCTAGTGTCTGATTTTTACACACTCTGCGAGTCTAGCAACAGACTGCCAACAACATATTAGTGAATAATTATTAACTGCAAGTGGATAATTATTTTTGAAGTGTCTGCTCATTATGTTAGTAGTCATTACATGGTAACATTACAGAAATGGTGCAGGGCAGGAGAGAAAAGAACTAAACTGTCACTGAAAGGGTTACATTGCATCTAAATGTAAGATTGGATCTGAATTAACAGAAGGCGCTGAAGACACAAGCATTGTTCTAAGGGCTTGTTTCCACTTGCGAGAAACACGTCCGTATCTCGCATGTGGAAACCAAGCTGTGGCGCCGGCACTCCAGAGCGGAGCGTGCGGCTGCATAGGAACACATGGAGCCGCACGCTCCGCTCTGGAGTGCCGGTGCCCCAGCTTGGTTTCCACATGCAAGATACGGACGTGTTTCTCGCAAGTGGAAACAAGCCCTTAGACACATATTGGACACCCTATTTGTAGATGGCAAGTAGTGCCCTGTGTCAGACATCTCATCTGTCCTCGCATTGTTTTGGTGTGTTTGCTTTCGGCATGCTGTTTGACATGTAGTTTAGTGTTTTGTTGTGTTTTTTTCATTTAGTTTTTCTTTTCTTTTTTTTTTAATTTAACATCCTCATCCTGTCAGAAAAGCACCGATTTTAAGGAATCGTAAATTACTCGCGTGCCTTCTCCCCATTTCTGTTAAGACTTATTAGAAATCTCGCTGCTTGTCTGAAAATTTCAGCACAAATCTGTCAGCGGCCTGAGAACATCATCACCACAAAATGTCGCTAAATGAGCAATAAAATGGTGTTCTCTGCTGTGACAGCTGGGTGCTGGGGGCACGCCTTGTTCAAGGATACCCTAAGAATGTCATTTTACACGTGTTGTATAGAGACTTACTGATCAAGGTCTGGAGACTTCCTTCAAAACTATTTTTCTAGAGTAATTTAACCCAATTTGCAGGACCGTCCGCTTGTTCTGAAATGGAGTCGGTTACTCTGAAGTTCAGCAGAATTGCTGCCACATAAGACTATATTTATACAATCCTCTCCTGCAACATAGAAGAATTTTCTGGTTTCTGTATGGATTGTATGGATCTTCTTTAGAAATTGGAATCACTTGTATGTGCAAATGGACAATTTCCGGCTCAAGGAGAGAAAATTAAATGGAAAAACTATTTTTGTATATTTTTTTGTGCACAGTAAATTTTACTTGTAATTTAAACAATACGAATTGCTTCTGACAATTTTTTTTATTTAATGGATGTTGATATAATGTTGACTAGAAAGATTTAAAGTTATTAAATATTCAAAAACTATGCAACTTGATAGAAGTGTCTGTGATTTTTTTTTTTGCCATGAATGAAAGGATAATAAACAATACCAATGGCTGCTCTTATTAATGTGGAAATTTCAACAATTTTCAAGACCTCTAGTTGTCAGTGAATTAAACATTCTTTTTTTTACTTACCGTAAATACATGCATTTGGGGCTGAAAAAAAAATATTTGTAATTGTCTCATTAAAAATGTTGCACCATTTGGCTTTTATAGGCTCTGTTTTCCTGCACATGCAACAGAGACTATAATAGAAGGCAAGCCGTGAAAAATTTACATACATTTAAGAAAAGATTGCAAAGATGAACAACCTCTAAGCTTTATTATCAGGAATATCAGGAAAGCTTTTAACAAAAACATGATTGTATGTAGAAATTTGAGGAGAAGCTTATCGCAGGATCAAACCATGATTACAAGCCATGAAAATGTCCAGGTGGACTTTTGTAACAGTCATGAAATCTGCTACAGAAATAATCATATGTATTTAATGCAGAAAAGCCACGGCTCGCCCCACAGGATATCTTACTGTATTATGAGGACACACACAAGCTGATGGTTGGGGGAGGCACAGAATGGCATCATGGGCCAAATCGAATGCTAGTTTTGAGATATAGCAATAGGGCCAATGTTCTTGGGATATTCTAAATTTATTCACTTGGGCAAATTGAGTTTTTAAAAAACAACAAAACCGTGAAGATTGGATAAACCCACAACACTACCACAGACTGCACAGCTGTACTTGGTCCCACATTGCTTTCACACAGTACATTTGATGTTTTTTAAAGCCAAGAATTGATTGTAAAGTGAGGGAAAGTATGTTTGAAATCTTCCACTTCCTTCCATCTTTTTTAATCCTGCCCTAGTTTTGGCTTCAAAAGTTGCGACAAAATTACATGTGACAAAGAACGAATCTTGACAGCAAGTTTGAAAAGATCTGACACAGCGCTCTAAATCCAGGTCTTGGGGAGTGACTTTCCAATGGTGCAAGTGACATAAAGTCTGTCCTGGTCGTGGACAGGTAAGATCTTGTATGGTTTCATTCTGTGGAGTGTGATGGAACATCTGTGTGATATCCGTTTTTTACAGATACATTTACATTATTAGGAAACTTAATTTGATCATGTGCATTTTTTTTAAATGTATGAAAAATAATCACACCAGTTTTATGGATGGAACTGGATGACTATTCATATGCTCATCTGACCCGGGCCTCAAAGCAACACTAAATCTAGAATCGGTGTGTGCAAGTGTGAGAACAAGGATGACCAAGGAAATAGCTCATCTCCTGGCACTCGAGAGAATTCTTTGTTTTATCACATTTCTGATAACAATGAGACAAAATAATAAAGTCCAAGTTTTATAAGTTTTATATTAGAGCAGAGCTGTCATCCGACTATACGCCCTATGTAAGAGCGGCATAGTATAGAGAGGTCTATTCTAAAACCAGCATAGTATTGTTTTAGACAATATGCGCCATCAAAAAAATATACGAGATTAATAGTTTAGGTATTCATTAAGGAAATGTTGGCTAGATGCTTTTTATTAGCATACATGGCACCCTAACTATCACGGTGGGGAGTGCGACCACATAATGAATGAATCAAACTCATAACTATGGCCTGTGTCTTCTAATCTATTATCAAAGTGGCATAATATTTTCTGATCCACAATACTTTCTGAGCTGTTTGGCTACTAATCCACCACCATACTATACCGCCTTTAATACAGAGAAGCAAAATCTTATGTTACAGAACCTGTCAGGTGATTTATGCTGTTGTTTCAATGTAAAATGCATAGTTGACTACAATAACTGAGCCTATTCACAATGTGAGCTCCCTACGGTTGAAGGTGCATGAATCACCTGAAAGGATTCCTATACATTATATAATATATATATATATATATATATATATATATATATATATATATATATATATATATATTGTGTGTGTGTACACATTATACATATACAAGTATATAAAACCTACACATCTATATTCTGCAGGTACTCAGTGTTGATGAAGGATCCTTCTTTGTTTACTAGTGTCAGAGGTCAATGCATGTCACTGTGACATCCTTTTTTTGGTTCTGCGCTCCAGCCTTTAGATGGTAAACTGGCTCCTGTAACACTGTCCTGCATGTTAACCCTTCAGTTCCTAGTCGCAGCACACTTCCCACTTGCGGCCTATAGCTTCCTGTACAAATGACCCAGTAAGGCTACTTTCACACTAGCGTCGCTTGCTGTACATCACAATGCGTCGTTTTGGAGAAAAAACGCATCCTGAAAAGTTGCCCGCAGAATACGTTTTTTTCTCCATAGGCTTGCATTAGCGACGCATTGCTACGTATAGCCACACGTCGCATACGTCGTGCGACGGATGCGTCGTGTTTTGGCAGGCCGTCGGCACAAAAAAAGTCACATGTAACTTTTTGTGCGTCGGGTCTGCCATTTTCGACCGCGCATGCGCGGCCGAAACTCCGCCCCCTCCTCCCCGGAACTCACAATGGGCAGCGGATGCGTTGTAAAACTGCATCCGCTGCCCACGTTGTGCTACAATAACACACTGTCCGTCGGGCCGACGGTTTGCGACGGCCTGTACCGACGGACTAGTGTGAAAGTAGCCTAACTGGTCCCCACTAGCACTGGAATAAAGTGCTAACCCTATCCTAGGCCAACAAGCTGCTGCAGGCTAATCAATGTAAAACCACATGACTGTCACATAAAACAGATCCATACAGTAAAATTTGAGAAGTCTCCAGAGAGTGTGTTTGATTGACTTCTCCACCTTTACACCTACACAATGAGGCCTGACATTGACCTGCGCCAGCGTGTAGTCTGACAGTGTCTCTGAAGATTTCATCCTCATACCTGAAAGTAGCCAGAACACCATTAGTTATCTATCACGCAGAGGTTTGCATGATCCTCCAAGGATACAGTATGTCCCTTTTTCTGTTTTCGCATTCATAATTTTCAAAAGCCACAACATTTATTTTTATGTAAGATAGATATATATAGATATATAAATTTTTTTTTTTTTCTTCAAAATATACTGTAGTTTTAAAGTCACAATTTTTTGCCAAAAACTTGTCTGTATTTTGTTACATTTGTGTTAAATTTTGGTATGGGTTTACTGTAAAAAAAAAAAAAAAATCACTTTACTGATCACAATAAATACAGACCCTTGCGAAAATATTCAGCTCCTTGGAACTTTTTAACCTTTAACAACATATCATGCTTCAAACATAAAGATACCAAATGTGAATTTTTGGTGAAGAATCAACAACAAGTGGAACACAATTGTGAAGTTGAATGAAACTTATTGGTTATTTTACATTTTTGTGGAAAATCAAAAACTGAAAAATGGGGCGTGCAAAAGACACTTTCGCAAGGCACTGTATGTTGATTGTATTGTACAGGATGTTACCCCCCACCGATCAGTGAGTAATTAAATTCAACGGCTTCTATTCAGATAAATCATATTGAAAAGAAAGGTAGGTGTTATGCTGTACCTGGCCGCGGCTGCTACACAATGAATGTGCAAGGTGCAACTCCATTCAAAGTGTTAACATGTGGTTGGAGCATATAACCGCTGCCCAGTAGGGTCACTGGACCCCACTAATCTGACCAGACAACCTCTTTAAAGGGATACAAAATATCTGTTACTTAGTAGCTTGTTTTTCTTACAAATATGTGGTTATTTTATTAGTTTATTATTTTCAGTACCTTTATGGTGTGGAAAAAAAAAATCTTTGAATATTTCAGCTCTTTTTACACATAATCTACTGCTAGGTAAAGATGTATCTCTACTTACAGTACAGTAAACCTGTAAAGAAGAAAAATTACATTTTGTTCTATAGGTAGAGAAAGTTTTCTTACACTCTATAATGAATCCTGTGAAGGCATTTGCTTGAACAGAATATGTGAGACTCTAAATCGGAACTACTTTAGTTGAATGGTGAGTAGGTAATTCTGCCAGCCCTACCTCATTACACGCTATGATTTAAAAGAAGACTCTGAAGAACTAGGAATCTCAATGTCTATTTATTGGCCTCTTTGTAATAAAGTTCATGCGTTCCTGTTCTTGCATGAATCAGCAAGCCTGACAATTATGAAGATGGTGGAAGACACCCTAGACTGCCATGAGTTTTATCCTGTCAGATTGCACCACTAATTAAAAAGAACCCTCTGACTATAAGACCAGTCACATGGTGTTTCAGTGCAGAAACTTTGCAAGACGGAAAAGTACCCTCATGGGTTTAGAAGTCATCAAAGCTTTTCTCTCATGTCTTTTGTGTTTTTATCTAAAGGTGAAATAAAGATGTATTGAATTTTGCTTGTTGTATTGGCTTCACAGTGTGATGGAGTCAGTGGTGTATATTGATTGTGGTTTTTAAATGAAATATACATTCTTAAAATGTAACAATTAAATACCAGTGTCATAAAAAAGCAAAGTATGAATTTTTGTACCCCACTTTTATGTTCATATTGCATTTGATACTTATTTTTTGAAGAAACTAAGAAAATAATGCAGTGTGAGCTTTGCATTTTTCACTGTTGAGGCATGCTGTATCAACCACCAGGGGCAATGCGATCCTGGTTTCAGAGGTCGTGACCGCGCCTGTGCACGAGTGGGGCTCAACAACCTCTATTTCAGCTGGATGTATAAGAGCACGCACATTCAGCTGAAATGTATTGAGACGCAGAGTTCTGTCTGGTCCTTGCAATACATTCCACCTGCCAATTAGAGGCTGGCGTCGGCGAGGCACGGACAGACTGCGCATGGCAGTGATGTCATGCACTACCTGTTGCATGCAGGAAGCTGCCGGCTTCGGAAGAGGACATGGCAGGGGAGCTGAGGGAAGGTGAGTATAATAACTTTTGGTGGTGATGATGGTGTCAGTGAAAGGGTCAGCACTAATGATGAGCGAGTATACTCGTTTCTCTTGTTTCCCCGAGCATGCCCTGTTGGTCTCCCGAGTATTTTGACGTGCTCGGAGATTTAATTTTCGTCGCCGCAGCTGCATGATTTGCGACTGCTAGACAACCTGAATACATGTGAGGGTTGCCTGTTTGGGAATTCCCACGTGTATTCAGCCTGTCTAGCAGTCGCAAATCATGCAGCTGTGGCAATGAAAACGAAATCTCTGAGCTCTTCAAAATACTCAGAGACTACCTGAGCATGCTCGGGAAAAGCTGAGCAACAAGTATACTCGCTCATCACTACTCAGCACCTATGTCTCACTATGTCTGGGACTGCTGAAGGTGTTTGTTCTGGTAATCCGAATACTCGGGAGGAGACAGGTGCTGACCCTTTCACTGCCATCGTCAGTACTCCAAGTGAGTACGTTCTAATATCAATGCAACTGAAGGCAGGCAAATGGACTGGGGAAAATCAGAGGTTTGGAAGCCACTTGCAAGCAATTTTTTACAGGTGTGTTATTGATTATGCACAGTGCGGGGCGGGGATTCAGCAACAGGGTGGCCGCACTGCCCGCACAGGCGCAGTCAGGCACCCTGCATCTGAGCTGTGACTGACAATGAAGACTGCGCCTGCCCCAGGCAGGCACGCACAGCGCAGGCGCCGGATTTAAGCAGAAACAGCGCGCAGGGGGCGGCGACCATCGCCCCTGAAGAGAAGAGTGACGGCAGTTGGGAGATTCATAGAAGAGGCTTCGGACCGCCTCCAGGTACAAAGTCAGGTATTTGTGGCAAACTTTAAAATGCTTTATTGAGGGATTAATTGAATCAAAAACTAAAAGAGCCACCTTGTTAGAATGCAGCATTACTGCTGCACAAGGTGGCTCTTTTAGTTTATAACGGCTGGAGGGGGTGACAGTGGCCCTTTAAGCCAAGTTCACACGACCTTATCTAAAATTCTGTTTTTCATCCTTCTGGCATTCAGTTTTATGCATGAACAATTAAAAATAAATTTACAAACCAAATAGATTATCTTATGTTTATTGAAATGAATCCATAACACACGGAGCCATCCAGATGGTGTCCATATTGCATCTGTTTGATGAGTGAGTGGGATCTGAAAAATAGATAAGAATAGTGCATGTTGCAGACCATTGCTGATTTCCATTGCTCTACGTGCTTTCCATAGGCTATCCATTTAGCAAATGCCGCTCCTTACTCCCTGCACTCACTGCCCGGCGCCTGCATACACCCCTCCGGTCACCGCTCACACAGGGTTAATGCCGGCGGTAACGGACCACGTTATGCCGCGGGTAACGCACTCCGTTACCGCCGCTATTAACCCTGTGTGTCCCCAACTTTGCACTATTGACGCTGCCTATGCGGCAATAGTACAAAATGTAATGCTAAAAATAATTTTAAAAAAAAAACCTGCTATACTCACCCTCTGTAGTCCGCTGAGCCGCTCGCGCCGCACGCCATCTTCCGTTGCAGGTGGCGGTTGCAAAGATGGTATGGCAGAAGGACCTGCCATGACGTCACGGTCATGTGACCGCGACGTCATCACAAGTCCTGCGCGGAAAGGACCTGACGTGACGTCACGGTCATGTGACCGCTACATCGCAGGTCCTGCGCTCAGACCAACCCTGGGACCGGAAGCTGCCGTGGACTACGAGGGGCCCTTGGAAAGGTGAGTATATGTTTATTTTTATTTTTTTTAACCTGTGACAAACGTGGCTGGGCAATATACTACGTGGCTCTGTGCTGTATACTACTTCGCTGTGCAATATACTACGTGGCTCTGTGCTGTATACTACGTCACTGGGCAATATACTACGTCACTGGGCAATATACTACATGACTGGGCAATATACTACGTCGCTGGGCAATATACTACGTAACTGGGCAATATAGTACGGCACTGGGCAATATACTATGTGGCTGGGAAATATACTACGTGGCTGGGCAATAGCAATATACTACGTGGCTTTGCAATATACTACGTGGCTGGGCAATATACTATGTCACTGGGCAATATACTACGTGGCTGGGCATTATACTATGTGGACATGCATATTCTAGAATACCCGATGCGTTAGAATCGGGCCACCATCTAGTCTATATATAAGAGGCATCGTGATTACTCGCTAATCCCGCCCCCTGAACAGTAGCTCCGCCCCCACACATCACCACACATAATCCTGCCCCCACCCCATTATTACACACAATCCCGCCCCCAACACATTATCACACACAATCCCGCCCCCACCACATTACCACACACAATCCCGCCCCCCCCACCACATTACCACACACAATCCTGCCCCCACCACATTACCACACACAATCCCGCCTCCCCACCACATTACCACACACAATCCTGCCCCCACCACATTACTACACATAATCCCGCCCCCCCACCACATTACCACACAATCCAGCCCCCCCACCACATTGCCACACACAATCCCGCCCCTACCACATTACCACGCATAATCCTGCCCCCCACCACATTACCACACATAATCCCGCCCCACACAATATTACCACACATAATCCCTCCCCCCACATTACCACACGAGGCTCCGTCCCCCCCACATTACCACACGAGGCTCCGACCCCCCACATTACCACACGAGGCTCCGTGCCTCCACATTACCAGATGAGGCTCTGTCCCCACACATTACCACACGAGGCTCCATTACCACACGAGGCTCTGTCCCCACACATTACCACACAAATCCAGTTTGCTTTTGATTTTACATTGTGAATAAAATGTATTAGTATTATTCTGATTTTTAATTATTATTACTGTTATTAACTACTTTTAAAGTTAATTTACCACCTGCGTAAGCGCTATTAAATGTCATTATTTACTTTAGTTTAATTACTAGCAGCGTTAATTAGATAGCAATGAGCATGCCGAGCGTTAGCTGGCTGGAAACAGCTAGTCTATTTAATATAATCTAATAGCTTTTTAAATATACTATAACTAACTAGATGGAGGTCCTATCGCATCGAGAGGGCGGTAATGTCACGATGGGGACAGGCATGCGGCGCTGTTGTTGCCTAATGGCATCCTGTGATAATCTAATGACTTTTGCATCAGGGGACTCATGTGCTTGACGCCTACTCTTATATGCATTGTTTTTGTCCCAGCGATGCTGTTGTTCTTCAAGGGTCTCATTTGCCCTTTGTTGTCTTTGACGTTGTGCCTTTGCTGCTTTCCTTTCATTGTCATTGGCGTACTTTTTAGGAGGAGCCATGTTGGCGTCGATATTTGCTTTCTAAAGGGGTTTTCCCACAAACAAAAGTTCATTTTGAAAATTGTCTGACAGTGTACCAAATATACCACAGCTTCTGGGCAGGGGAGGAAGCAAAAGACAATACTGACATTAAGCAGGAGATCGGAGAGGATACATTTTGTGAGGTAAAATATTTTTTAAAAAGTCAGTGAAATATTTTACCTCACAAAATGAATCCACTGTGATCCCCTGCTATAATGTCAGTATTATCTTTTGCTTCCTCCCCTGCCCAGGAGATGTGGTATGCTCCGTACACGGTCACAGTCAATTTTTAAAAAGAAACTTTCGTTCGTGGGAAAACCCCTTTACTATGACCGGCTTCCTCTGCCTGTAGACACGTTGCGCATCTGCAGCCGGGATCAGCCGAATGATTCACTGCACCTGTGCGTAATTTATGCAGGCGCAGTAAATTAGACCGCCGCCATCTTTGTGCAGACAGATAGCGGCGGTCACATTAAAACTGCGCATGCGCTCCTGTACAAAGATGGCAGCAGTTAGTGAATCATTCGGCTGGTCCCAGCGGCGGCGTGTTTGCGATGGTGTTCCGCTGGTGGTACCGCGCAAGCGGCTGCATGAGTGCGAGAGATGCTTACGGAGTATAGAGTGTGTGTGGGGTGATGTGTTCTGCTGATGGTACTGCGCAATGGGTTGGTACCAGCAGCAGTTTCCATATTGAAAAAAAAAAAACAAGAGGGAGAAAGATATGCACGCTAGTGGGATCAACCAACCATAATCTTCTTTATTTTATTTTAAATAGCATTACAAAAACAGGAGCAAAGAAAAAAACACAATTTAAAACCATTTAAAAGGCCAAAAAGGGCCAAGTCAACCAACTAAGATCCCCCGGGACAAGATATCTATACAAAAAGTCAGGCATTTATACAAATACAGGCAAATCTTGCAAAGAATACAACAATTTGTGCAAACACATCACAGTATATGTAATTAAATGGAGCAAACTGACATACAAAAAGATGGATAAATTTGCATTCATATATGTTAATAGCCTATGCTGCCAGCTGACCTCAAGCAAATACCATCAGCCCATACCTCAGCTAAGAATTGCTGACATATTTTCCCTTTACTTAACCAAAGATACCACAGCGTCTCTTAGGCCTATTTTCTTGTTCGCCCACATTATATTATATGCTTACTGGCTGGGGTAAGACCTAGGTATTTGTGCATTATTCTATTAATTGGTATTTTGTCTACTTCTGCATGTTAATAATGGGTTATTAGCTGAGGTATGGGCTGATGGTATTTGCTTGAGGTCAGCTGGCAGCATAGGCTATTAACATATATGAATGCAAATTTATCCATCTTTTTGTATGTCAGTTTGCTCCATTTAATTGCATATACTGTCATGTGTTTGCACAAATTGTTGTATTCTTTGCAAGATTTGCCTGTACTTGTATAAATGCCTGACTTTTTGTATAGATATCTTGTCCCGGGGGATCTTAGTTGGTTGACTTGGCCCTTTTTGGCCTTTAAAATGGTTGCTGGTAGACAGCAACCTTCAAATATGAGAGATCTGGAGCAATATGCAAAAGTATTCCAGTTGAGAGTTATAAGAAACTTGTTGATGGTTATAGGGAGCGATTGATTGCAGTTATTTTATTACAAAGGGTGTGCAATCAAATATTAAGTTGAGGGTGCCAAAAGTCATGACCTGGTCGTTGCGGCAAAGCGGCCACGACCAATCAGCGACGGGCACAGTCCGGGGGCAAAATGGCTGCTCCCTACTCCCCTGCCGTCAGTGCCCACTGCCCGCTCCATACTCCCCTCCAGTCAGTGCTCACACAGGGTTAATGGCAGCGTTAATGGACCGCGTTACGCCGCGGTGTAACGCACTCCGTTAAAGCTGCTATTAACCCTGAGTGACCAACTTTTTACTATTGATGCTGCCTATGCAGCATCAATAGTAAAAAGATCTAATGTTAAAAATAATTAAAAAAAAATACAAAATCATTATATACTCATCTTCCGTGGGCCCCCGGATCCTGCTGAGGCCTTTCCTGCCCCTCGCAACGCTCCGGTGACCGGTCCATGCATTGTGGTCTCGCAAGATGATGACATAGCGGTCTCGCGAGACCGCAATGCACTCTTGGGACCGGAGCGTCGTGAAGAGCATCGGTAAACGCCTCGGCTGGATCCAGGGGGCCGACGGAGGGTGAGTATATCACTATTTTTTATTTTAATTCTTTTTTTAACAGGGATATGGTACCCACATTGCTATATACTACGTGGGCTGTGTTAGATACTGCGTGGGCTGTGCTATATACTACATCTCTGTGCTGTATACTATGTGGGCTGTGCTATATACTATGTGGCTGTGGTATATATTACATGGCTGGGCAATATACTACATCGCTGTGCTCTATACTACGTGGCCTGTGTTATATACTACGTCTCTGCTATATACTACGTGGTTGGGCAAAATACTACGTGGCTATGCTATATACTATGTGGCTGTGCTATATACTATGTGGCTGTGCTATATACTACGTGGCTGTGCTATATAAACTACATACATATTCTAGAATACCCGATGTGTTAGAATCGGGCTGGAATCAATGGTGGGCTTCATGTCACGTTTGGAGACCCCCTGATGTACCTAAACAATGGAAAACCCCCAATTCTAACTCCAACCCTAACCCCAACACACCCCTAACCACAATTTCAAACGCCAATTTCACAGACGCCATTGAGCGTAATGACACATATCTCCCCTCCAGCACTCCACCAGTGTCTTTGTCACTATATATTGGTGTATATATGTATTTCATATATATCACCATGTCTTTATTTCATATCCTCTCGTTACATTTGAAATGAGGAATCTAATAGAGAGTGTTCCCTATGTAAGGGACAGTGATGTGATGTACATAACAGAAGATTCTATATAATAAGGGACAGTGGTATACATAATAAAAGAGGAAACTGTATAATTAAGGACGCGCTATTCATAGTGAGTGCACTATATACAAATGAACTTTGCTATACATAAGTGAGTGCACTATATACTAAGGGATGGTGCTATACATAATAAGGCTACATTCTTATATCTGTGTCAAGTGTCGATGTACTGACTGATTTTTTTTTTCTCATACAGCACACAGTCCCATTGATTACGTCCTATCCTGAGCCTTAAAATCGGATCTCATTCTCAGATCTGTGATTTTCAGCGATGTGTGAATGGATCTACAAAGCTCTGAGTCAGTGTGCCATCATATAAAAAAGAAAAATCTTGAAGCACACAGACATATCACACGACTGTGCGAATGTGGCATAAGAGATTTTACTAATCATAGTATAACTCCATATCATACAGTAGAGATACAGAAAATATATTTCCTTTCAGTTACCGCTAATGTTTTGTCTGATTAGTCATTTTCTGTTGTTTCTTCTACAGCTGGTCAGACCTTCATGTCGACAACTTCCAGCCATATATTGTATATATTCTTTTGTCTCCGCCACACTGCACCCCTGAATACAAATATGTACCACACATTACTATACTATTAGCCATGCACCATTCAAAATATAAGTGGATAAGCCGACACTGGGACCACCATGAATTATATTATACGCTGCCCAATAAATATAAATCAGTCTCTGTGACACTCCTGCCTCCCCCAATTAACTTTGAGGCTGTGTGAACATATTACGTTTTTGTTGCGGAAAACATGCAGCGTTTTACAGTACCAGCACAGTGAATGATTCCTGCAGTCATGTACATGATGCTTATTTATTTTTTTATAGATTAGCAGCAGTTAGATCTGCAGCATGTTAATTCTTGTGGAGAAAAATATGTAAGAAAAGCGCATGTGAAAAAACACGTCAAAAACTTGTTTTACGCAGCGTTCTTCCTGTTAACTCGGTATAAAATTTACTCACCTGAAATTTTAATTTCCTGGAGTCCGTAGGCAGCTCATAATGGGTTAATTCTTTACACCTGGCTGGAACAGAAGATAGGTTGATAAGCAATTTAATAATAAACCACAACAAATTGACAACTGCCCTACTCCACCCTATAAAGGAAGTAAAGAAACACCACACCGTGTATGTATTTGCATCAATAAAAGAAAATATATTTAAAGGGAACCTGTCACCACGTTTTTGGAAGATGGGATAAAAATAGCGTTAAATAGGGGCAGAGGTGGGCGTTACATTAGTGTGTGTGTTATGCGTTTATTACCCACCTAAGTTGCCGAAATAACTTTGCAAAGTCTCCGTTTTCGCCTGTCAATCAGGCTGGTCAGGTCACATGGGCGTGGTGTCTTCACCCAGATTTGGCGTAGTTTTCCGTTGGTGGCGTAGTGGTGTGCGCATGCCCAAAGTCCGGAATCCTCTTCCAGGGGATTTAAAATAGCGCGGTGTTCGTTATTGCATTGGTGATCGGTGGGCGCGGCCATCTTCCTTTGGCCGCGCGTGCGCAGAAGCGGCGCTCTGCTGGCCGCGGCTTCAGGAAAATGGCCGCGGGATGCCGCGCGTGCGCAGATGGATATCGCGGCGGCCATTTTCCTGAAGCCGCGGCCAGCAGAGCGCCGCTTCTGCGCACGCGCGGCCAAAGGAAGATGGCCGCGCCCACCGATCACCAATGCAATAACGAACACCGCGCTATTTTAAATCCCCTGGAAGAGGATTCCGGACTTTGGGCATGCGCACACCACTACGCCACCAACGGAAAACTACGCCAAATCTGGGGGAAGACAACGCCCATGCGACCTGACCAGCCTGATTGACAGGCGAAAACGGAGACTTTGCAAAGTTATTTCGGCAACTTAGGTGGGTAATAAACGCATAACACACACACTAATGTAACGCCCACCTCTGCCCCTATTTAACGCTATTTTTATCCCATCTTCCAAAAACGTGGTGACAGGTTCCCTTTAATAAAAGGAAGGAAATAGATATGAGCCCAAGTGCTCGTTACTCGAGTTTGCCTAAGGTGCTCGGATATTCAACGAATATCGCAAGTATGCATGAAGAAAGTAGGTGTAGATTCCAGCTTCTTAAAACTTGAAAGGCTTTATTAGTACATCCAAAATATAAAATATAGCAAGTCCTTACTTATAGGTGGATGCAGACAGAGAATATAGACTACGCATTTCGATCTAACCGATCTTACTCATGTCTAATCACTTATGTGCGGGTGATACTATTAAAGTACTCTGTGACCTATCCTGATAGGATTTTAGGTCACATGATCTCAAAAGTGGAAGGTCCTAATACTTTAGCACTGCACAGTTCTAATATGTGTAATAATTTGTGTTAAAATCAACTTATATTAAAACTAATTAACAATAGTGATAAAGAATCTCATTTTTCTTATTAAGCCCAAGAGGGGATCTGGTCTGCAAATTATAAATCCAATACGCCTCTCTTGTCAAGAGACGTCTCTTAATGTCTCCTCCCCGACTAGGGCATTTAACTTTTTCTATACCCTGGATGGTCATGGCTGCAGTATTACCATTATGACAGGTGGCAAAATGCTTAGCTACCATAGATACATTTCTATTGCAACTACTATAGTTATTAATATCTCTGATATGCTCTGATATTCTTAATTTGAGTTTTCTCGTGGTGCATCCCACATATGCAACTCCACATTCTAAACAACTCATTTTATATACCACGTTTTTGGAGTGACAATTTATGAAATCTTTAATTTTATAGTTTTTAGAATTGTCAAAATTAGTAAATGTTTTACTCTGTTTACCAAATGCGCACGTACTGCAAGCAGTTGTGCCACATTTAAAAAATCCCTTCCATTCTAACCATGTGTTAGTTCTAGCTTTTGATATATACTGACTAGGGGAAATCTTGTCACCAATCGTGGGAGCTTTTCTAGCTACTACATTAATACCGTCTTTAAGTATATTAGACAGTATGTCATCCTGTTCCAAAATAGGTAAACATTTATGTATAATAGATTTCATTTCCTTAAAATGGGCACTGTATTGTAGACATACATGCGTTTTTTTCTGTTTATTTTTTTGACCTGCCTATATTTTATTACCAGATATTAGAAGTTTTTCCCTATCTTTTTTTTCCACTATGTTACGGGCTCTTTTCAGGCACCAATTCGGGTATTTGCGTTTATTTAATCGTGCCTCCAAATTCTTATATTCCTTTTCTCTCTCCTCCATCTTACTGCAATTTCTCTTTATTCTTGTAAATTCACCTACCGGGATGGATTTTATTGTATGGGCTGGATGGCCACTATCAGCATGTAGAATAGTGTTCCCACTAATGGGTTTAATGTACGTTCTACTGCTGATTGATCCATCATTTCCACCCCCCAGTTCTAAATCAAGGAATGATATGCGGTTTCTATGGAATCCATAGGTGAACTTAATACCCAGATCATTACAATTCAAATATTCGAAAAAGTCCGGTATGGCAGACACATCGCCCCCCCAAATAATGAGGGTGTCGTCGATGTATCTGCCATACCAGACGAGATCAGCCAAAAAAGGAATATTAACTGTATAAATTAAAAAGATTCCCAAAACGCCACAGAGTACTTTAATAGTATCACCCACACATAAGTGATTAGACATGAGTAAGATCGGTTAGATCGAAACGCGTAGTCTATATTCTCTGTCTGCATCCACCTATAAGTAAGGACTCCCTATATTTTATATTTTGGATGTACTAATAAAGCCTTTCAAGTTTTAAGAAGCTGGAATCTACACCTACTTTCTTCATGCATGCTGTTGTTTCACGTCTGGATCACGACGGAGATTCCCGTGCTTCACAGGTCTGTCGGTGAGCTGGCTGAGGCTGTTTAAGCCGCATTTCTTATCTTCGAATATTGCAAGTGCTCGAGTGACAGGTTAGAGTCCCCGTGACTGCATGTTTCACGGCTGTTAGGCTACTTTCACACTGGTCCGTCGGTACGGGCCGTCGCAATGCGTCGGGCCGACGTACCGACGGACGCTGTGAAATATCTGCAAGACATGGGCAGCGGATGCAGTTTTACAACACATCCGCTGTCCATTCTGCAGTCCAGGGAGGAGGGGGCGGACGCGACACACAAAAAAAGTTACATGGAACGTTTTTTGTGCCGACGGTCCGCCAAAACACGACGCATCCATCGCATGACGGATGCGACGTGTGGCAATCCGTCGCAATGCGTCGCTAATGAAAATCTTTGGAGAAAAAACGCATCCTGCAGGCAACTTTGCAGGATGCGTTTTTTCTCCAAAACGACGCATTGCGACGTCCGTCACACAACTCTAGTGTGAAAGTAGCCTTAGACAGACACAAAACATGCGAGGATTGCACGTGTTTGACAGACAGCTACAAAACATGCGGGGGATTGCTTAACAACTGTGAAACATGCAGCCGTGGGGTGCAAACTCGAGTAACCAGCTCTTGCACCCCTCACTAGTAGGGAAGTATGTGATGCTTAGGGACTCCAGGAAATGAAAATTTCAGGTAAGTACATTTTATACTTTTCTGGTTGTCCTACAGCAGCACATGAGTTATAAATGTGAAGTGTGAAAGCCGGGTGCGAAACTACGCCTCCACATAAGGCCCCTTTCATACATCAGTTTTTTGGCGTCAGGCTCAATCTTGCGAATTTTGAAAAAAACTGAGCCGTCGCAAATTGTGGAAAACTGATGCGACGGATCCGTTTTTTCACTGGATCTGACTAGCTGATGCGAGAGAGACCAGAATGGAAAAAGCTACTGCACATACTCTAAAAAATCGGAGCATGCTCAGTTAAAAAAAAAACGGAATCCATAGCTGGATTCCGTCATTTGACGGATCCGGCGCCATAGGGTTCCATTGTAGCAACAGACGGACGGTGACGGATCCGTTCATGTCTGTTTTATCGCCGGACACAAAAAACATTACTATGCCCTTTTTCTCGGGCCGCCGGGAAACCAACTTTCGACGGATCCAGCGAAAAACAGATGAAACGTGAGGCCATCACAATCCGTCACTAATACAAGTCTATGAGAAAAAAACTGATCCGGCGACAACTTTTGCCAGATCCGTTTTTTTCAAAATTAGCCGGATTGTGACTGACCGCAAAAAACTGATGTGTGAAAGCAGCCTAAACCAAGAAGATGTCACACATCATTAATGTGGAGCTACTCATAGTTCTTGTGCACCAGCGTCTCGAATAGTGGGACACCATGGGTGCAAGTTATGCAGACATGAGTAAGTGCCATGCAGCCTGGACCCAGATTTGCAGCAACATGTTTGCAAATTTTCACAGCAACTCATAAAAGATTCAGGATGATCCAACTAAGTATTCCAAAAAATATAAGTGTTACATTATGCTTCTCGTATTTTGTGTTATGTGTTTTTGTAGCGGCCACAATATATATTTTTTTATTTTCACTTTCTTCAAAAACCATGTATAAAAAAAAACCACACCGTTAACATAGCATACACTATCAATGACCAATATTATTTTTTGCAATTATATTCAACTTGCTTTACAGTGTCTTCAGTCACAAGACGATGGAGGAGTTGCTGGTACCAGTTCAAGCGGGAAAAGCAGCTGCGGTTCAACAGCTGGGATGTTGCCATCAAAAAGAGAACATACCTCTACTATGATCTCCTCTAATTTTTGGCCCCAGTGATAGATCTGAGACCGAAAGTGTCTACCTTTTTTGTCAAATATAATGTTTTTATCATGTTGTTGCTTACAAAATTGAAATTTTAATATCTAATTCCTTACATTTCAGATCTAAGGGAACTACCTCCAGTTCGAAGGTGGTGGAGGCCTGTGCTGATTCAGAAGTAGAGGCAGAAGCTGGTGGACACCACAAAGAGGGGACACTGGACACCACAAGTACAAGTCACACCATTGACACCTCCACACAGCCTTCCATCATCCTTCCACGCTCCCGGCGAAGGAGGGCCCCACACAGCATCAATGCCGGAAGAGACAGCGATGTTCATGTGACAGAAGATGAGGAGGCCTTCTGTCTTAGGGTACCGTCACACAGTACCATTTACATCGCTACGACGGCACGATTCGTGACGTCGCAGCGTCGTATGATTATCGCTCCAGCGTCGTAGATTGCAGTCACACGTTGCAATCACGGCGCTGGAGCGATGCCGAAGTCCCCGGGTAACCAGGGTAAACATCGGGTTACTAAGCGCAGTGCCGCGCTTAGTAACCCGATGTTTACCCTGGTTACCAGCGTAAACGTAAAAAAAACAAACCGTACATGCTCACCATCTGATGTCCGTCAGGTCCCTTGCAGTCTGCTTCCCGCTGTGACTGTCTGCCGGCCGGAAAGTGAGAGCAGATCACAGCGGTGACGTCGCCGCTGCGCTCTGCTCTCACTTTCCGGCCGGATCTCAGTCAGAGCAGGAAGCAGACGGCAAAGGGACCTGACGGACATCAGATGGTGAGTATGTACGGTTTGTTTTTTTTTACTTTTACGCTGGTAACCACGGTAAATATCGGGTTACTAAGCGCGGCCCTGCGCTTAGTAACCCGATGTTTACCCTGGTTACCAGCGAACGCATCGCTGGATCGCTGTCACACACAACGATCCAGCAATGACAGCGGGAGATCCAGCGACGAAAGAAAGTTTCAAACGATGTGCTACGACGTACGATTCTCAGCTGGGTGCCTGATCGCAGTAGCGTGTCAGACACTGCGAGATCGTAACGATATCGCTACAACGTCACGAATCGTGCCATCGTAGCGATAAAAATGCCACTGTGTGACGGTACCCTTAGTCTGACCCAATATTTTAGACAGGATCCCTTTGGGTTGAGGCTGCGGATCAGTGCAGTTATACAAATTGTCCTGAGTTCAGCCACACCAACAAATAGTCCAGTGGTGGTTTCTGATCTCCTGGAAAGGTGGCAGCTTTATCAGGAAAACAAAAAAACAGCCATTGGACCCCCAAGAAAGGCAGTCAGGCGAGCCAATTGGCCAACATCCTCCACCTCCATTGGCAGCCTCCCACCAGCAACTCACTCCTCCTTCTGTGGCCCACAGTCTGCATGCAACAACACCGCCTCTTCCTGTGGCCCACAGACTGCATCCAGCAGCACCACCTCATCCTTTGGCCTACAGCCTCCATCCACCAACACCACCTCCTCCTGTGACACACAGCTTGCATCCAACAGCACCACCTTCTCTGCAGCCAAAGTTACAGCATCCTGGCCAACATTGTTGGCAAACAATTGGCTCGCCAGCCAATGTATCAATTGCCAGGATGGAATGTGGGTCCAAACAAGGCAAGGTCAGAGGAGCACCTTCCAATGAGGCTTTTGGTTTAGAGATGTCTGCACAGCAACCTCATACCCCAGAATCCCACTATGAGTCTGGTGTTTTGAGTTTTCAAATCCATTTTCTAACAGAGACTCTGGACCATGGGATGGTCCCACCTTTTAGTCCCCTTCTATGTGTCCACTCCAGTTTCTTCTCCCCCCACCTTTTTCGACACCAAGTCCAGGCCCTGATGAAAGTTCTACCCCTTCGTATTTTAATTAATTTTTTTTATTTTTTTTTTCTAAAAATCATCATTATGTTTTGGTGTATGAAAATAATATAATTAACATGATCTATTATGACATGGTGCCATATAAATAAGAAGTGATAGGAGACAAAGTGAAAATAAAAGATTATCTTTATTAAATAACAATAATATAAAAACAAGTTAAAAAGACAGGGCAAGAAAAGGGCCCCCAAAATGGTGGGAGAAAAAAGCAGCAACAGCAGGTAATGATAAAGTGCACTAGTCACACACCGGCGCTCGTCGGGCAAGGAGTTCCTAAGCAGCAGCTGGCTTTACCACCGCACTGTCCCACAGTACCACTCTCCGAGCAGGAATTTAACCTTACAAACACTCCGGATACTCTATATATCTGCCTTTGTGTGAATCCTGTTGGTTTATGTGAGGAAAAAAGTTAGCACACGTAGCACAACAAATAAATCAATTAGCTTTTCCATACTTTCTGGGCCTTTGTTCATTTTCCTTCATCTTCTATGGGCAGCTATTTAATATTGCATTTGCAATACTTAGCATTTTAAGCAACTTTTTAGTGCCCGCTAAGTTCACTTTCATGTCCCTCTTTTTACATAAGGATTAAACATTTGCTCGTTTTTTTTCTGTTTATGGTGCTCCTATTATCCTCTAATTCAGACTGTGCACTTTATCATTACCTGCTGCTGCTTTCTTTCCCCACAATTTGGATGCCATTTTCTTGCTCTTTTTAACTTGTTTTTATATTACTGTAATTTAATAAAGATAATCTTTTATTTTCAAATTGTCTCCTATCACTTCTCATCTATATTATTATTATTTATTATTATTATAGCGCCATTTATTCCATGGCGCTTTACATGTGAGGAGGGGTATACATAATAAAATCAGGTACAATAATCTTGAACAATACAAGTCACAACTGGTACAGGAGGAGAGAGGACCCTGCCCGCAAGGGCCCACAATCTGCAAGGGATGGGTGAGGATACAGTAGGCGAGGATAGAGCTGGTCGTGCAGTGGCTTGGTCGATCGGTGGTTACTGCAGGTTGTAGGCTTGCCGGAAGAGGTAGGTATTCAGGTTCTTTTTGAAGTTTTCAATGGTAGGTGAGAGTCTGATATGTTGTGGTAGAGAGTTCCAGAGTAGGGGTGATATGCGAGAGGAATCTTGTATGCGATTGTGGGAAGAGATAAGAGGGGAGTAGAGAAGGAGATCTTGTGAGGATCGGAGGTTGCGTGCAGGAAAGTACCGGGAGACGAGGTCACAGATGTGTGGAGGAGACAGGTTGTGGATGGCTTTGTATGTCATGGTTAGGCTTTTGTACTGGAGTCTCTGAGTAATGGGGAGCCAGTGAAGGGATTGACAGAGGGGACAGGCCGGGGAATAGCGGGGGGACAGGTGGATTAGTCGGGCAGCTGAGTTTAGAATAGATTGGACGGGTGCGAGAGTGTTTGAGGGGAGGCCACAGAGCAGGAGGTTGCAGTAGTCGAGGCGGGAGATGATGAGGGCATGGACTAGGGTTTTTGCAGATTCTTGGCTTAGGAATGTACGGATCCGTGAAATATTTTTGAGTTGAAGGCGTCAGGAAGTGGAAAGGGCTTGGATATGTGGTTTGAAGGAGAGATCAGTGTCAAAGATTACCCCGAGACAGCGAGCTTGTGGGACTGGGGAGAGTGGGCAGCAGTTTACTGTAATGGATAGGTTCGTTGGGGGGGTTGCGTGGGATGGGGGAAAGACAATGAATTCTGCTTTGTCCATGTTAAGTTTTAGAAATCTAGCGGAGAAGAAGGATGAAATAGCGGATAGACATTGAGTGATTCTGGTTAGTAGAGTGGTGATATCTGGTCCAGAGATGTAGATCTGTGTGTCATCAGCATAGAGATGATACTGAAAACCGTGAGATTCTATGAGCTGTCCCAGGCCAAAAGTGTAAATGGAGAAGAGCAGGGGCCCTAGAACTGAACCTTGTGGGACTCCGACAGATAGGGGGTGAGGTGAGGAGGTGGTGTGTGAATGGGAGACGCCGAATGTTCGGTCAGTTAGGTATGACGAGACCCAGGATAGGGCCAAGTCTGTGATGCCAAGAGATGAGAGGGTCTGTAGTAATAGGGAATGGTTCACTGTGTCAAAGGCAGAGGACAGGTCCAGGAGGAGGAGGATAGAGTAGTGTCGCTTGCTCTTGGCGGTTAATAGGTCATTGGTGACCTTAGTTAGGGCAGTTTCAGTGGAGTGGTGTGACCGGAAGCCTGATTGTAAGCGGTCGAAAAGGGAGCAGGAAGATAGATGGGAGGACAGTTCAAGATAGACGTGTTGTTCCAGTAGTTTTGAGGCAAAGGGGAGAAGTGATATCTATATGGCACCATTCCATAATAGATCATGTTAATATTATGTTGAAGTGTCCTTAGCCTCCTTAATCAGGACTATGGGAACAATTATGAAAATAATATGCTTATTTTTATATTTAATATACAAATCGATAAATGTTTTGTGCAAAAAAAAAACAACTTTGCCTCATTTTACAGTTTTTAATTTATCTTATTTAAATTTGTTTATTTGCGGTTCTAAAAAATAAATTGCCCACATAACACTAAAAAGCATCAGTGTACAAGTGTGGGCTGATTATAGTATGTGAAGTGTGTAATACACATGGAATTTCACAGACTATTAATATCATCACCCAGTTGTATGTTTACACTTTACAGGTTATTAAAATGGAGGTCCACCAAAAAAAGACGTGTGTTCCCCCCAAATTTTATTAACCAGTAGAGGGAAAGTGGACAGCTTGGGACCTGATGTTTATAGCCATGGAAGGGCTAATTACCCATGGAGTGTTCAATGCTTTTAATCAGATCACAGCTATATAGTTAGCCTTTACTGGTTATTAAAATGGGGGACCCTCCAAAAAAGACATAGGGTCCCCCTATAATTAATAACCAGCAAAGGCAAGGCACACAGCTGCGGGCTGATATTAATAAGCTAGGAAGGGGCCATGAAAACTGGCCCTCTCGCAGATTAAAACCATCAGCTCTCAGCTGCCTCAGAAATGGCTCATCCTTAAGATACCTCAATTCTGGCGCTTAGTCTCACTCTTCCCACTCGCCCTGGTGCGTTGGCAATGGGGGTAATAGGTATTGGGGTTAATGTCTGCTTTGTATTGGCAGCTGACATCAAGCACAGGGAGGTTAGTAATGGAGGAGCACCTATAGGACACCCTCATTACTAATCCCAAAGTCATATTGTAAATAAAAAATACACCCTGAATAAAGTCTTTTATTTGAAATAAAGACACTGACATGTTTTTAATTTAAATCCATTGAAGCTCTTGTCCCCTGTAAAAAGGTTAAAATAATAAAAAAAATTTCCTCACCTGTCCCCAATGTGATGATTAACCTCTGATGCCCATGTCCCCTGTAACAGAGTTAGAAAAAATAAACAACCATATTCCTCGCCTACTGTATTCTCACCCACCCCTTGTAGATTGTGAGCCTTCGCGGGCAGGGTCCTCTCTCCTCCTGTACCAGTTATGACTTGTATTGATTAAGATTATTGTACTTGTTTTTATTATGTATACCCCTCCTCACATGTAAAGCGCCATGGAATAAATGACGCTATAACTATAAATAATAATAATAATAATTCCTCTACTATGAGAAGATGATAACCCATTTGTCATAGATGAGTCTAGCTCTGCTACATCTACTTGGCATGATGCGAGCGTTCAGCATGTCAGGAAGCAGAGACATTGAGCTGTACGTGGTTGTGCACCTCAGTGCCTCTCAGTGACGATAAAAAACGTGAATGGGATTCATACTTAATTAACTCTGTGCTGTGAGAAAAGTCAATGGAGTTCATATCCAGTGAACTCCATTCACCTCAATAACGTCAGTGTGAGCGCTGTGAGAAATTTACCATGGCTCTCATGCTGACGTGATTGAGATGAAAGGAATTAATTGAATATGAACTCCGCTGAGTTTTCTCACGGTACCGCGAGCATGAGAACTTTCTCCCGCTCGCGCTGCCGTCGGTTATGTAAATGGCATGCTTGCTGCAGGTGATTTTTTTCTCTATATATAATATTCCCTATGTAAAATAGGGGGAAGGTCACTAAGGGACCAGTGACATGTTAGAAGCTGTACAGATGAATAGGTAAGCGGAGCACTACATGAAGACACCCCACAGGCTGCCTCGGAGCACTTAACTCAAAACTGAAAATAAAGATTAAACAACAACCACAAGACAGATTTCATCAACCAAGGTATCATTTTAATCAGTATAACTGTCTGTAGGTTACTCAGCACAATCCTGCTGCCAGTTTCTCTTTAAGATTTAAGAAAGGTTGTCTTGTTCTAGGGAGAACAACTTCAGGCCTTGGTCTATATTACATTCTTTCCTGAATACTTCTTTCAAAATCTGGGGGAGTTTTTCTTTGAGACTGAAAAGATTTGAAGGTTCTCTTAGGTTGTGGAAAAGAGGAGCCCTCATCTTCACCTAAAGATTTAAGTATTTCCTCAAGCTGTGGATCGAAGAGACCTGATAGCTGTGAGGAACAAGGAACAAAAATGGTTCTTTGATGGAACATCCCCGACCATTCCTTAATCCATAACGCTCTTCTTGCAGAGTTGGCCGTGGCCTGAGCCTTTGAGAAGCATCTCAGCACATCCAGAAGAGCGTCAAATCTACAGCTGAATTCAGAATTGGTAATTTCTCCAGAATTTATTCCTGAGAAATCTCTTGTCCCAAGTTATCCGACAAAATGACTAAGGGTATGTTTCCACGGTCAGTAAACGTTGCAGGTTTGACACTGCGTTCATCCGCAGCATCAAACCCGCAGCAGCCAGATGTTACAGCATAGTGAATGAGATTTGAAGAAATCCCATCTCCACTATGCGTGCAGGGACGCCTGCGGAGAGTGACATGCGGCTCTTCTTTCGAGACCGCAGCATGTCAATTTATCTTGCGGAGATGCTCCGTCTCCACAAGATAAAATTCCCATCCAATGTATTCAGTTCAGTGAACACATGCAGAATTGTAACACCCCAGGGTCCTGGTTGTTACAGTGACATTGATTTCTTCACGAGGAGAGTGATCTCACGCTTGGAAGCGAAGGAGGATCTTCTCTATCAGGCGTACACAAACATGCAACATGTTTCCACTCCAAGCCAGAAGGGGGAGCTCTGAACTCAGTTTTCAAGGGAACTTCCCTATACATATATTCTGATCTGGAGGGAAAAGTCAGTCAGTGAGTCAGAGATTGCCAGAGAGGAGCTGATCAAGAAACTTAAGCTTAGGAGGAGCTGGTAAGAAAGGAGTGTAGCTGAGCAGACGTGGGAGTCTGCAGCTCTTGGCAAGAGGAGAAGAGAGCAGTCAGAAGGACTGGAGAGGCTGTGCAGCCATGAGGGTGCTGCAGCTCCTGGAGAAAGAACACAGAACAACACATTGTAGCGAGCTTAGAGACTACACGTAACCTGTCCGCCCTAATACCCAGGAGACAGTGGCGCATAGAGCCCGGGTCATGTTAGAGACCCTGTAAAAAGGCTTGAGCCACCTGTCATACGGGTTTGTGTCCCACCTTTAAGGAGGACGGAGAGAACTGTGAGGACCTTGATAGAAGCCACAGGCAGCAAGGGACTACACCACTGCGCTGTTAGGAAGGCTTCTAACTCCACCTGGTAGAGGGGACTCTGAGCTTGTTTCCAAGTCGACCAGATCCTGCCTGTACCTGTGATCTGGTGCCCTGGACTGCGGTTGCCTGAAGCCTTCAGTAAACCAGGTAAAGAGACTGCAAACCTGTGTCCTCCGTTTCTTATTGCACCACTCACCATCTCCATCTACACACCTGGAGCCCAACTTCACCTGTGGGAAGTTATACCATCTTAACTGCCATACCATCACCTCAGCAGACCTCTTTAAGCAGCATCGGTCCCCACTGACCGAATACCACAAGTGGTGTCACAGACCTAAACTTTATTCACCAAATCCCTTTATGGACCTTCCCTTTAACATGGGCGCCCAGGGCCACGGACCGGGTCGCCACCACCGTGACATCCCCCTTTAACCCGACCAAGTACCCCTAGTCCCTGGTGGGCGACCCAGAATCGCCTGTGTTCAAAAGGCGGTACTGCTTTGGATGGAGCGGACATGTGCTGCATCCAAAGCGCTGCCGATTCCTGACCGTGGAAACATACCCTAAGCCATATTTTCATTGCCCTGGTGACCGGAACAGAGACCAAATCAATCTTAGAGGCGAAGGTCGATGCCAAGTAACTCTTTTTAAAAAAAAAATAATAATGTGCGTGCCTGTCCTTTGAGACCTTCAAAAGGATAGAGTCCTCTGAAGGAAAAAATTGTTTCTTTGACAGCCTTGCTAGTGCCAGATCCACTTTAAGCACAGTCTCCCAGAAAAATGTATGATTAGGGTCTACTTTTAGACAGCTTTGAATCTAACACCGTGATTCAACTTTTGCTCTAGTTTTGCCCATTCTTTTTGTAGACACTCATGTAGAATGGGGTTCTCTGAAACAACTGTCTTTCACTGGAGGAAAATAAAATGGCATTCGTTTCTTCGTCCTGTTATCTATGTTCTTGTCTGACTCCACAGTTCTCTTTACCGCTTTAATGAGAGATTTTACAGACTCGCTATGTAGCAGGTACAGGTTCTCCCTTGAATAGTTCATAGCTACATCAGAAGTGACCCCCTCTTCTAAATCAGATGATGAAGAGACACTTGCCCACTGCGATACAGATTCTCTATGCTGTGTAGCTTTTTTCTTTGAGAGATTTTGAAAATCCTGAAAAACATCCGACAAGTAGTTTTTAAACCAGCTGAGAAAAAATGGACGCTTCAGATTGAAATTAATTTACTAGTTCAGGGGAAAGGCATGCAGAGCACATGTCTTGATCACAGTCCTCCGTTAAAGGTTGATTACTTGTGATGGGTGAACCCCTGGATGTTTGGGTCCGGTGGGTTCAGCCAAACATTTAAGTAAAAACGTTTGGTTCAGGTATCAAAACAGTACCCGAACCCAGACCACATTCAGATGAATGGGGAGCCCGAACATCTGCATGACAGCACGGCAAACTCTGCCTCTGATCGACGGCGGTAAGAAGATCCCTCAATGCAGCGCCCATACAAGGGAGGAAGAGGTAGGAATTTTTTAGGGAGTGCAGGGCGCAGGTGCGGGATTCTGGTGCCATAACTGACGTGCATTGGAGGGGGTAGTATTACATTGTAGACAAGAGGCAGGGATTTCTTACAGCACCGCATGCCCAGGAGCCTGGAAGAAATCATTAGAATAGAGAAAGAATATAATATTTCTCAGCATGAAGACCATTAATATGAGGCATACAGGTAGGACTAGTGTGACATTTCTATCACCTGTATGTCCATATTAATAGGGCATATCAAGTCTCTGATAGCATCATGACGAATTGTAGGGGTGAGAAGACACTATCAGGGCCTTATCTTGAATTGTGGGGTTGGGGTGGATGCTAGCAGGGCTTTATAATGAATTGTAATGGTTGTGGAGGACGCTATTAGGGCCTTATAATGAACGGTTGTGGAGGACACTATCAGGGTGTTCACCAATTATTGGCTCATCTAAATGGTCCAGAGCACATTCACCAGATATCCAGGGCTCATTTTCATTGCTGAATAGATTGTTTATTTTTTGATCTACAATTTACTGATCACACCAGTGAAAATGATCACAAAAATAATTAACTAACTAACGTGTGAGACATTTGAACCTCAGTATAGGGCAGTCCTGAAGAAATTAATCCAAAAGAGCTTCCTTTTGAAAGTCTGGAAAAAACAAAGAGCTACATTCCCACAATGAGTATTTGGACTTGTTCACACATTGCACGGAGAAGTTTTTCACCTGTTCAAATTAAGTGAAAGTCTCATCTTCCAAACAGATGAGAACAGGACAGGCACTATGTCTAATGATCCGGAGATGTGCATCCATTTTTAAAACTGATGTGTGTATGGATCAATGAAATACTATGGGCTCATGCAATCAAACGTAGGAGCGGTGCTGTCCATGTGCGCTTAGGAGACCACACAGACGCACTATAGCCTATGTGGCAGTGCACGTGAGCGATTTTTTTTTTAAGACAAATCTGGCCTAAGGGTCAGCATGCTTAGGCTGCCATCACACTAGCAGTATTTGGTCAGTATTTTACATCAGTATTTGTAGCCAAAACCAGGAGTAGAACAATTAAAGGATAAGTATAATAGAAACATATGCACCACTTCTGCATTTATCACCCACTCCTGGTTTTGGCTTAGGCTGGGTTCACATTGCGCTAGGTGTATCCGTCTAACGGACTCGTTTTTAAGTAGTAAAAACGCAATGTAACGCACATACTAACGCGCCCATAGACTTGCATTGTCTAACGCATCGTGACGCATCCCTAAATTGGTATGCGTTTGTCACATAACGTTTTTTTTCTGACGGACCTTCAACGCGGCTTGCAGCGTTCTCGGGTCCGGTCAAGCTAACGCACTACTAACGGAAGCGTTCATTCTGCCATAGAAGGCTATGGCAAACGCAGTCAGACGCAAATCATGAAAAATTTCCAAATAGGACCACACGTTTTAATAGCGTTTGAGGGTGGTCACATGTGTCATGTGACAGGAAATGTGATTTCGGCCATTAAAGGGAACCTGTCACCACGTTTTTGGAAGATGGGATAAAAATAGCGTTAAATAGGGGCAGAGGTGGGCGTTACATTAGTGTGTGTGTTATGCGTTTATTACCCACCTAAGTTGCCGAAATAACTTTGCAAAGTCTCCGTTTTCGCCTGTCAATCAGGCTGGTCAGGTCGCATGGGCGTGGTGTCTTCCCCCAGATTTTGCGTAGTTTTCCGTTGGTGGCGTAGTGGTGTGCGCATGCCCAAGGTCCCGAATCATCTTCCAGGGGATTTAAAATAGCGCGGTGTTCGTTATTGCATTGGTGATCGGTGGGCGCGGCCATCTTCCTTTGGCCGCGCGTGCGCAGAAGCGGCGCTCTGCTGGCCGCGGCTTCAGGAAAATGGCCGCCGCGATATCCATCTGCGCACGCGCGGCATCGCGGCGGCCATTTTCCTGAAGCCGCGGCCGCGCCCACCGATCACCAATGCAATAACGAACACCGCGCTATTTTAAATCCCCTGGAAGATGATTCGGGACCTTGGGCATGCGCACACCACTACGCCACCAACGGAAAACTACGCCAAATCTGGGTGAAGACACCACGCCCATGTGACCTGACCAGCCTGATTGACAGGCGAAAACGGAGACTTTGCAAAGTTATTTCGGCAACTTAGGTGGGTAATAAACGCATAACACACACACTAATGTAACGCCCACCTCTGCCCCTATTTAACGCTATTTTTATCCCATCTTCCAAAAACGTGGTGACAGGTTCCCTTTAAAGGAGGAATATACCACCCACACATTAGGACTACTGCACGTGACAGAGTGTTGCAATACCTCTCCTGAAATGTAAGTACATTTCTATATATATATCTCAGTATACATCATGGGAGTCTGTAAAATGTCCGTCGGATGTGTGTGTACTAAACATGTTGCTTTGTTGCACACAGATGTCGGATACAGATGTCAGCAGCAGCAGCAGCGTGTCTGCGATTTTTTCGTCACAGTCGGTAGGCTTGCACTTTAAAAAACCACTATAATGTTGTGTGAAACTCCATTGTATTGAGCTAGGCATAACAATCCTGTTTATTGTTTTATTGTGAATAGGAGTCTTCTGAGCCCGAGGCTGCTAGACCACCCCCCAAAAAACATGCTAAAAACACAAAGGTACATAGCACACATGTTGAATTTTTCAGGCATAAATTTATTGATCCAATGAATGTTAACATAATTTAATGTTAAAAAAATTTTTTTGTACATTTTACATACACAATAGGTGGTGCAACACGGAGGACACAAAAGAAAGAAGGTCCCTAGCCGTCTGTCGTCGCCACAACTGCCAGTGGTAAATATCAAATTAGAAATCTTCTATCCAATATTTATCAACAATCTATCTATTCAATTTCTATCTACTATACCTATAAAATATCAACTATCTATCGCTCCATCTATTTGTCAATCTATATCTATGTATATATCTATATCCATGTATCTATCTATTTATCTATCTATCAATATCTATGTATCTATCTATATCTATGTATCTATCTATATCTATGTATCTATCTATATCTATGTATCTATCTATATCTATGTATCTATCTATATCTATCTATGTATCTATCTATAAATATGTATCTATCTATCTATATCTATGTATCTATCTATATCTATGTATCTATCTATATCTATGTATCTATCTATATCTATCTATGTATCTATCTATAAATATGTATCTATCTATATCTATATCTATGTATCTATATATCTATCTATATCTATCTATATCTATGTATCTATCTATTGCTATATCTATGTATCTATCTATCTCTGTATATATGAATATGGCCATCCAGTGAAATTGAAACTATCAACCTAACTTTTTGTGTTTACCTAGTCCAAGTCAGCGGCCAAAAAAAAAAGGATTGTCGTTGACGAAGAGCCATTGACTATCCACAACGAGACACTGATCAACCTTGTGGAAGCCAACCCCTCCATATGGGACCAGAGCGACAGCTCCCACCATGACATCGTGAAGAACCGGAAGTTGTGGGATCAAATAATCTGTCACTTTGATCCCCGATACATGGAGAAGTCTACAACCTCAAAGAAAAAAATTGGTAAATATTGGTGACGTAACATCGGAAAATGTAAACAAAACAAAAAAATCTATCCTATCAACCTATCCACTTGTTGTCTATCTCTCAATTATGAACTATCTGTACACTATCTATCTATACACTATTTCTAAAAACTATTTCTTAACTATCTATCTACTATTTATATATCAACTATCCTAGCAAACTATGAAAAATGTTTCCTATATCTTAAAACTATCTGTCTACTATTTTTATGTATATTTTTTTTTTAAATTTAAAGCCGATGCTGTCCATACCCGTTGGAAGTCCATCCGCGATCGCTTTGTCCGTGACTACCGGAACAATCACAATGCTCAAAGCGGATCCAGTGGTAAACGGGTGACCCCGTATGTGCATTACGACCAACTGCTCTTTCTTCAAAAAACATTGTCTCAGCGCTCGTAAGTAAAAATACGTCTGTGTGTGAGACAAAATTGTTTAAAGGAAGCTAATTTACTTTATTTATATTATTTTTTGGGGGGGGTTACAGCACGATATGCAGTACCGCTGCTCCTAGACCGACAGAGGAACTGGAGCCTTCTCCAGTGGAACCAACGCAACCTGAAGATGTGTCTGGCATCAGCGAGCCACGATCTGCGGACAGAAGCACTGTTGCTGCAGGTGTGAGTGCCCGGTTGCAATCACAGCGTGGACGCAAGCGAGCAACACAAAAAGATGAAGCTGATGCAATTATCGTGGATGGACTCCAACGGGTAGAGGACATGTGTCGCAGTGAGCTGAAAGACCTGAGGCGAGAAATTACCGAGCTGCAAGCACGCGAGTCTGTATACTCTGCTAATGAGTGGAAGCTACTTTTCTTATCCTATGTGCCTGTAGCACAAAATATCCCGGCACATAGAAACTTTATGTTTAGACAAAGACTGAACGAGCTTCTAGAGGAATTTGTGGGCCCACAAGAACCCGCTCCATCGGGAACTAGAAGAATGGACTTGCCGGCCTACAACCCTCAATATAGAGGCCGGGGTGAAACGAGCGTGGAACCTCATAGACAATGTAGCAGTCCATCATATAGTTGGGCAGACAATACGCCCGTGCAGTACCAAAGTCTTTAGTACAGTTCAGTGTCCCCAGCCAGGTGCAATTACCACGTTGCAAGTTTCCCTTTTTTTTTTTTTGTTATGTTTTTTGTTGTGAATTTCTATTTTCCTTTTTTTTCATCCCTATGGGATATCATATGTTAAACCTGTGTACCAAAGGTTTGTTGGAAAAACCCATAAACATTTTGTAAACTGTTTCAAATTTAAGAATCTTGGATGACTTTAACTTTTAACACAACACAACTTTATACACGACATAAGGTAATTTTTTACACGACATCAGGTTAAAAAACTTTTTACACGCCATAAGGTAACTTTTTACACGACATAAGGTAACTTTTTACACTATGTCACTTTTTACACGACATCAGGAAGACTTTACAATATTTTCACACGTATCTGTCTTGCCATGGAACATGGCCTTCATGTGTGAAGTAGTGTGCAAATTGATCACGAATCCTCATTATTTGTGCTGTTGACCGAACTGCATTCGATTCAATGCTACTGAGGTTCGACTCACAATCATCAGGGTCTACCACCTGGGTTTCATGTCTCGCCACAAAATTATGCAGACAGATGCACGCCTTCACAACACGGTCCACATTTTCTGGTTGCAGTTGCATGCAGGTTAGTAAAATCCGCCATTTTAATGTCAAAATCCCAAAGGCACACTCCACATAACGTCTAGCCCGGCTCAAGCGATAATTAAAAATGCGCCTGCTGGAGTCTAGACTACGGCTTGAGTAGGGCTTGAGGAGATTTTGTCCTAGTTGGAAGGCCTCGTCGCCAACTAAAACATAGGGCAAACTTGGGCCTTCGGTCCCCGGAAGAGGTCTTGATGAGGGTATGTTGAAACTTTGGCTGTACAAACATCGGCCCATGTTGGAGTCTCTGAATACTCTGGAATCGTTAGTCCGGCCATAAGCACCAATATCCACAGCAACAAAACGGTACCTGGCATCCGCAATAGCCATCAATACTATAGAAAAGTATTTCTTATAGTTGTAGTACAGGGAACCACTATGCGCAGGTTTCTGAATCCGTATGTGCTTTCCGTCCACGGCACCAATACAATTGGGGAAATTAGCCACATCCTCAAACTGTTGGGAAATCGCTAGCCACATTTCTGATGTTGGTGTTGGTAGCACAAGTGGTTGCAAGTTATTCCAAATGGCATCACAAGTCTCCCGAACCAGTTGGCAAATTGTTGACTTCCCAAGTCTAAACTGATAATGCAGTGATGCAAAAGTTTCTCCGGTAGCCAGATATCTGTCGACATTCAAAAAAAAAAAAAAAAAATTAGGATTTTTAGTGATCATCTAAAGGCTAGTTATAATAGAATATACAATTGCTAAATGAACATTAGGCCACACGATACCGAGATCTAGTCTTTGTCAATAGAATGCTAAAAAATGTATAATTACCTCACAGTCACTACTAGACGTTGCTCCGCACTGATGCTTTCACGAAAGGTGCTGCGCTGATGATGTATCTCATCCTTCACATGCGAGAGCAGAACATCAAAGGTCTCAATGGACATCCTTAGATAGCGTTGGAATTTGGAGGGGTGATCCCGAAGCTGCACATACAGGGTGTGAAAGGCACCATATGTACTCCGCAAGAAATTCACTTCGTGGATCCAATATCTCCTTTGCGAACTACGCTTTCTCTGACGAAGTCGCAACCGCATCAAGCGAAATCTGACGAGCTCAGACACAAACATCTTGCTAGCAGAAGTTCACTCAATGCTTTCAAAATGGAGAATGAGTCTGTGCCCACACCCGACAATGACAAAAGGGAAAAAAAAAAACAAAAAAAAACAACTTTATTGACAGTGACAAACGCAGACAAACGGATACTTCGTAAACGGACATCAAAATGAAAAAACGCGATCACATGCGTTAACGCTAGCGTTACCGTGACGACGAATTTCACATATTTTTTGCTCCTTTTCTGTACATGCGTTTAACGCATCCGTTTAACGCCATGTACTTGACGCAATGTGAACCTAGCCTTACAAATACTGATGTAAAATACTGACCAAATAGTGTGACGGCAGCCTTACTGGGAGAAATGTAGCCTTAGGCTAGTTTCACACTAGCGTTTACTGCATTACGTCGCAAATCCGTTTTTTTGCCGAAAAAACGGATGCGTCAAAAAATTGAAAAACGGTGACAAACGTATGCCACGCATCCAGCATTTCGACGGATCCGTCGCAAATCCGCTAAACGTTTCCGTCGAAAATACTGGATGCGTTGCATACGTTGTATCCGTTTTACCATCCGTTGTATCCGTTTTTCCGACGGATCCGTTTTTAAAAGGGGAGGCTCCCAAAATTTGATTGGCTACTGGAAAATTTGAAAAACTATATAGTACTGTATTTACAGCCCATCTTTGTGGGTTTTAGTTTTGTGGCAGCGATGGAAGGTGTTCTTGGGAGGATTGCTAGTTTGGTTACCGACGTTATCTTTGAGACAAATCGCCTGGATATCATAGTGCGGGAGAAGGAGGCGGCAGCGGAAAGGCGTAGGATGCTTCTGCAGCAACGGAGACGAAGACGAATGTGGATTCATCCGATTAATCAACTACGGATGACCCGGGGTGTCCAGTCCACTCTGTACCTGGAGTTGCGGCACAATCCACACAAATTCCACAACTACGTGCGGATGAGGATTGAACATTTTGATTTTTTGCTTGCAAAACTGGAGGATGTCATCCGAAGACAGGATACAAGGATGAGGCTTGCCATCACACCGGCGGAGCGGCTGATGGTGACCCTGCGGTAAGCCTCTTTTTTTTATTTCATTGCTGATATTGAATGTTATATTACATGCTGCAGAAAATACTGCGCTGGCATATTGCGCACTATTTTCTGCAGCATGTAGTTTTGGTTTTCTTGGCGGACATTCAACTGCTTTATTTAAATGTCATTGCTGATATTGAATGTTAACAGACTGCAGAAAATACTGTGCTGAAATATTGCGTTGCATTTTCTGCAGTTTTTTTTTTTTTTGGTTTTTTTGGGTTTGATGACATGCAACTGCTTTTTTCCTGTCATTGGTCATTTTGAATGTTATATTACATGCTGCAGACAATACTGCGCTGACATATTGCGCACTATTTTCTGCAGCATGTAGTTTGTGTTTTCTTGGCGGACATTCAACTGCTTTATTTAAATGTCATTGCTCATATTGAATGTTAGATAACAGACTGCAGAAAATACTGCGCTGAAATATTGCGTTGCATTTTCTGCAGTTTTTTTTTGGGGGGGTTTTTTGGGTTTGATGACATGCAACTGCTTTTTTCCTGTCATTGGTCATTTTGAATGTTATATTACATGCTGCAGACAATACTGCGCTGACATATTGCGCACTATTTTCTGCAGCATGTAATTTGGGTTTTCTTGGCGGACATTCCACTGTTTTTTTACACCGGATTCATGCTGGTTTTATTGGGTCTCCTGTCATTTTAAAAAAAATTAACAGTGCCATATTATAAAAAATTGCACAGACAAACAATTTTTAACATTTTTTTTTTTTTTTTTTTTTATAAAGTTTCCTAGCTACGGGTGAATCTATGACTTCGCTCCATTATCAGTTCAGGCTGGGCATTTCAACTATCTCTGGAATAGTGAAGGACACATGTCGGGCTGTTTGGACCACTTTGCAACCAGAGTATATCCCCCAACCATCCACGGAAATCTGGTTGCGAAGTGCTGAAGAGTTTCAGCAAATTTGCAATTTCCCTAATTGTGTGGGTGCAGTTGACGGGAAACACATAAGGATTGCGAAACCGGCAGGAACAGGATCGGAGTATTATAATTATAAGAAGTATTTCTCCATCGTCCTTATGGCTATTGCAGACGCCAACTGCAGGTTCCTTGCCGTGGACATTGGAGCGTATGGACGGTCCAACGATTCGCAAGTGTTTAAAAACTCTCCGATGGGTCGTTGCCTTTATGGAGAGAGCTACGATTTCCCGCCAGCCAGACCACTGCCAGGAACAAATGACCCAGCCCTGGAATATGTCTTTGTAGGTGATGAAGCCTTTCAACTGTCGCTGCACCTACTGAAACCGTACAGTAGCCGGAACTTAAACCATACCAAGCGGGTCTTTAATTACCGGCTTACTAGAGCACGAAGAGTAGTGGAGTGTTCCTTTGGCATATTGACGGCGAAGTGGCGAGTTCTGCTGACGGCTATCAAGCTGAAAACAACAACTATAGACGAGGTAGTTAAAGCCTGTGTGGTGCTCCACAACTTTGTCCTGTCAAAGGAGCCCGTTTCTTTGGATGATGAAGAGTTGGAGACCACCTTGTGGGACTACCGCAGCAGCTCGGTTCGCTCTACAAGTTCAGTTACAAGGATGAGGGACCAGTTTGCCGATTATTTTGTCTCACCTGTCGGGCGGATCCCGTGGCAAGACATGATTGTGTAACCTGTTTCCCATGTGTAACCTGTTTCCCATGTGTTTTGGTTATGTAAAAAAAGTGTTTCTGCCCCCCCCCCAAAAAAAAAGGCCCAAAAGCGTGGTTTTCTTGCTAGTAAAACCATTATGTTATACCCTTTACATGTCTGGTGTTTGTTTTTATTAAACCTTTTTTTATTATATTACCTTAATAAATCCACACACACACAAAGAGTAGAATTGTAATCCGAATTTTATTTTAACTCTTTTTTTTTTTTTTTTTTTTTGTTTTGCAAAAAAAATATATATATATTTTCCAACATTTTTATAGAAAAATTAGAACATTTTTTAGAATCTTATTTACACACTTTACAAATTTTCAAAGTGTTGGGTGGAGATATGAGAGGAGGATGTGCCGGAAGGTTGGACCACGTCGATAGGTGGGGAAACCCTACTTGTTTGGGGTGCAGTGGAAGTGGGGGTTAAACCAAGAGGCTGACCAGAGGGGGGTGGTGTTGGGGTAGGTGGAAGAGAAAAGTTCAGTAAGGAAAACATTGGGGAAGTAATTTGGTCTAGGGGCCGGGATTGTTGTGGGGACTGGGTCGGGTATTGTGACTGGGTAGGGTAGTGGGAGTGGCGTGGGGTTTGGTAATGGTGCTGGTGTGGGGATTGGAGCTGGGTTTGGTAATGCTGCTGGTGTGGGTATTGGGGCTGGGTTTGGTAATGGGGGGTATGGTGTGGAAATGGGGCCTGGTGTGGAATTGGAGTGGAGGTGCGGTGAGGTGTGTGGGTCGATTCATTAATGGCCTGCAGTGCAGCATTATGGCAGGTATTCATTACCCGCATCTGTTGCTCAAAAGAAAGCTTCTCCATGCTCATGAGCATGGATTGGAAAAAAAGGTTGGCCGGATCGGGACTTACAGCTGAATGCAGCCTATCCAAGCGACTGCTGGTTTCCTGGCTTGTTTCACTGATGCGTGATTGCACCATGTTGAAACCAGCAGTCACTTGCTCTCCCAAAATTTTGAAAGAGCCTTGGAAGGATGCATTCAGGTGTAAGAACTCAGGAGCATAGCTCCTTTCCTGACCCCTCTGGCGCTGCCGCCACGAACCTAATGGTGGTGTCGAGGTGGCAGGATCAGAGGGGTGGGGTAAAGGGAACGCTAACTGTTCAGCATCAGATGCGAGCAATGAAGCCTGCAATAATGCTCCACTGCTTGGGGCGGATGAAGTGGAGGGGACAGAGGGGTCAGAGGAGAGGACAGAGGGGTCAGAGGAGGGGACAGAGGTGTGGGGCCTACCGACGTGGCCCTCAGTGGCGGACTCAGGAGGGATCGCTCCAGAGGGCGCAGAGGAAGATGCAGGCGCCCGGTGGCTGGAGAAGGTGCTGTGAAAGAAAAAACAAATGAAATTAATACATTGGAATGAAAAAGCCCTGACTGAAAGCAAACTAAGTAGACAGGTTAACATGGTTATTAGTGGGCTGTAGAATACTTACACTCTGCTTAGCATTGTTCGCCTCAGGAAGGAGAGGGCCTGGCCATATTTATATTTGCTCCTCTTCCTTCCTGCAGAGCCACTCGGGGCCTTCATCTCATCATTGAATTCCCTCTTAAAGCGATCCCTCAGTGACCGCCACCGCTTCCTAATCTTTCCAACTGTGAAGACAAGAATCAAAAGAAAAAACCAAAAATTGGTAAATGCAATACATTACAGTCAGCTCAAAACATCACTGGAAAGTGAATACTTACCTAGTTTGCTCTGCTGCTGAGGATGAAGGCTCTCCCGCCTTGGAAACAGGTTGCGACACACTTCGTCCCAGAGCCGACGGGTGACACCGGTATCAGCATGCCTGCGGTCAGCCATGTTCCACAGCGGCTCCCGCTCGCGAACCTCCTCGATGAGACAATCGATGTCAATGTCATCATCATCATCCTCCTCTTCTGCGGGAGCACGCTGTGAAGCCTGTGTCAAAAAAAAAAAAAAAAAGGAAAACAAACAAATTAGTACACTGAAATACTAAAGTACCAATAGAATCCCCCTCCCCCCCAAAAAAAAAACTCACTGATGGCCGACCGTGGCGACGAGTCCGCCGACTCTGGGACTGTCTGGGAGAGCCTTCAGCGGCAGCAGCAGGAGCAGCAGCAGCAGCCTGAAATGAAGGAAACAAATTCTCAGTTAAGGTAGGCAGGTGTTTAGTAATCTGTTTTGTGTATGGTGCAGTGTGATGTGCGAAGCAACTGTTTCACCACTACTTACACTTGGTTCCTCCTCCACTTGCATCTCTCCACCCGTCTCGCCCCCTTCTGACAGCTCCTCATCTGATTCAGCTTCCTGTTGAAACATAATGTATGCATGTAGTTATCCATAAAAATTTAATTTAAAGAAATTTAAAAAAAAAAAAAAAATTTGTGTTAACTTACCGATACACGCTGTTGCTGTGGAGGAGGGCTGTCAGAAGAGGACATCGTTTTGTGGTCCTGGTGGGCAGTGGCTGTGTCCTGGTGGGCAGCGGCTGTGTCCTGGTGGGCAGTGGCTGTGTCCTGGTGGGCAGCGGCTGTGTCCTGGTGGGCAGCGGCTGTGTCCTGGTGGGCAGCGGCTGTGTCCTGGTGGTTCTGTAAGTTAAAGACACACTTGCAATCTGCTCGACACATTGAAGTAGCAGATTGGGGTCTTCAAAACTTACTTCTAGCTCTTTAGCTGTGGTCCTGGTGGGCAGCGGCTGTGTCCTGGTGGGCAGTGGCTGTGTCCTGGTGGGCAGCGGCTGTGTCCTGGTGGGCAGCGGCTGTGTCCTGGTGGTTCTGTAAGTTAAAGACACACTTGCAATCTGCTCGACACATTGAAGTAGCAGATTGGGGTCTTCAAAACTTACTTCTAGCTCTTTAGCTGTGGTCCTGGTGGGCAGCGGCTGTGTCCTGGTGGGCAGTGGCTGTGTCCTGGTGGGCAGCGGCTGTGTCCTGGTGGGCAGCGGCTGTGTCCTGGTGGTTCTGTAAGTTAAAGACACACTTGCAATCTGCTCGACACATTGAAGTAGCAGATTGGGGTCTTCAAAACTTACTTCTAGCTCTTTAGCTGTGGTCCTGGTGGGCAGCGGCTGTGTCCTGGTGGGCAGCGGCTGCGGTCCTGGTTTATCTGTTATATGTATAATGGATCTATAGTTAGACCACCCCCTGAACTAGGTAATGTTCAATGATAAACACCCTACTAAAATGATGTCAGAAATGTTCATACAGGTGAACACCAAAACCCCCCCAAAAAGTTGCACGTTATACCATTCATTTCCATGTCCCAAAAAACAAAATTTTTTAATGTTAACACCATGAAAAAATATATTTGACACATTTTATTTAAAATAAATAACCTCTCCCCCCCCCAAAAAAAAAAAAAAAATACTTTACAGGTTAACCTTTATTAAAAAAAATGAGCCCTCAACCAACCCTGTATTGCATGTGTAACCATTGGTACATACACCAGTTTTAAATTTACCTTTATGAAATAATACTACGGACATTTTTTTAATAAACATTTTATTATAATTTTTTTTTTGCACTTTTTTTTTTAAAAATCACAAGGAGCTGACATGCTCTTTATTTTAAATACAAGTACTTCAACTGCAAATGGTTATAACTGTAATAAAAAAAAATTCAACACTTTTATTAAATAGAAAAACCCCACACTCACACATTCAAACCACAAGCTGCACACCGCTAGACTTTTTTAAAAAACACATCAGATTTAAAAAAAAAAAAAAAAAAAAAAAAAAAAAATTTAAACCACATGCTGCACAGACCACTATACAGTCAATACATCAGAAAAAGGCAAATAACCAATTATACAGCATGGACAAATGCACATGCCATCAACAAGACGTACCCAAAAAACATGCATGGTATGTGTCCACATTCCGGATCGCATCAGGATTTGGTCAGGATTTCCCATCAGTATTTGTAAGCCAAAACCAGGAGTGTAAAAATTAGGTAAAGTATAATACGAAAACAGGCACACTTTTGCTTTTATCACCCACTCCTGGTTTTGGCGTACAAATACTGATGGAAAATCCTGACCACATCCTGATGCAATCCTGCACATGGACACATACCCTCCCACATGAACAGGCATAAAATTGGCAAAGGCATAATATGGTGCAGGCACATGGTACAAAAGCACACAGCCGTCCAAAAATGCACACATACACATGCACGCACATAGCTTTATGCAAATACACATATGTACAACAAAGGCAGAAAGGTGAAACCAATCAGAAGACGCATACACACACACACATACAAAAGGCTGACAATCCTTTGGCTGAAGCAGCAGGTCTTCACAGTGGCTGGCATCATGGTGGATCTGGACTCTAGCATGGCACTGGCTGGTGCAGGACGATGGCAGGCCTCAGGTTCTCTTCAGGTTTTAAGCTCTTGCTGTAGTCAGTAGTACCTCATACACACAGAAATGCACAGGCACACAGATGCACACTAAAATTGCAATACTCACACTGGCTATGGTGGCTGGAGTCTTGTAGCAGGATGTCTGGAGTCTTGTGGCAGGATGGCTGGAGTCTTGTGGCAGGATGGCTGGAGTCTTGTGGCAGGCTGGCTGCAGTCTTGTGACAGGCTGGCTGGGGTCTTGTGCTTGGCTGGGGTCTTGTGGCAGGCTGGCTCTTGCTGGCAGGCTTCTTTGCTTCTCTGTGTCTTGCTGGCATATGTGGGGTTCAAGGCCCAGGCCAGGTTTATATAGATTTGGGGGTGTCTGACCAATTGGCAACAAAATACTTCTTCTGAGCATGCTCAGTGTAAAAAAAACGTATTGCAGCGCTGCATTGCGTCGTACGACGTGTCCCGACGCATCCGTCGCTCATAGGCTTCCATTGCAGCCAACGACGTATGCCGCAGGATGCGTCGCGACACGTTTTTTAGGCGGAGACAAAAAACGTTACAATCTACGTTTTTTTGAGACGACGTGTCGCCAAATTTCGACGCATCCGTCGTAAAACGTACACGACGTATGCCAATCCGTCGCCATACGTCGCCAATACAAGTCTATGGGAAAAAAACGCATCCAGCAAAAAGTTTTGCTGGATGCGTTTTTTCTGAAAAAAGACGTTTTGAAACGTAATGCAGTTAACGCTAGTGTGAAAGTAGCCTTATATTGAATTCTGTATTAATCCTGTAGTGCCCTCTAGTGTCAAACAGTGGTTTATCATGTAGAAATGTTTTAATTTATTTAACTCCTTACCACCAATTTTCACCTTCATGATAGTGCCCCATTTGTCAAATCTGACATGTATATGTGGCAATATCTTTGGAATGATTCCACATATTCCACTGATTTTTAAAGTTTTTCGTGATACTTTGAACTTCATGACGGTGGTAAATTTAGGTTGATAAAGTTTGAGTAAATTAATAAAAATACCTGAAACTTGGAGAAAATGTAGAAAAATATTCAGTTTACAAACTTGTAATATTTATGTCCTTATAACAGATAGTCACACCCCACAAAATAGTTAATAAATAACATTTCCCATATGTCTATTTAAGGCTGGTTTCACATTTGCGTTTGTTGCTGCAGCGTTTGTACCGCATATAAACGCATGCGTCGTGTATTCCTATATTTAACATTAAAAACGCATGCGTTTTTTTTTTTGTTCGCGTTTTGCCGCCTTTGACGACGCATGCGTCGTCTCGTCGTTTGCGGCTTGGCGCGGAAATGCAACATGTAGTAATTTCTAGAGGCGTCTATTTGCCGTCAGGAAACGCATGCGGTCGATTGCGCAAGGATTGCGACAAAAAAACGCATGGCTGTCTATGTAAACGCATGCGTTTTTAAGCACATGCATTTGGTTGCGTTTTTGAACGCATGTGTTTCAATTGAGAAAAACATGTCTAGACACTGATAAGCCACCCCCCACCATCAAGGTGATAAAGGGAGGGTGTGGACAGTTGCAGGTCACTTCTCACCAGACTCTGAAGCAGACGGGACACAGACAGGCTACATCTTGGAGGAAAACAAGACCCTGAACAATGTGAGTATATCCTAGCCAATGCCTTCATTTTCTATTTTCTGTCTCTACATGTCCTAATTTCTGCCATTTCTTTCTATCTACATGCATCAGAATGTCTTCTTCGGATTCTTCATCTGGTGAGGAGTTTCGGCCAGGACAGTCGGAAGTGGAGCATGTCAGTGAGGTGAGTACTTTCCTCGTCAGATTGGTAAGTATTCACTGTCACATCGACACATGTGACAATTTTTTTTTCTTTTTTTTAGAGCTCTTCTACTGCGGCAGAGACAGGGCAGGAGCAGCGGAGTCAAGGTCCGGTGGCAAGACGGCAGCGGGTACGTATACAAGGCTGACTGTCCTCAGTGTAATTTTCTTGAATCTTCCTTTCTTTCCACTCGTATTTCTTTACTTTTTTCTTCTGGAATCCTTTTGTATGTTGACTTTCCTATTCATGCAATTTCTCAGCATCTTTTTTCTTTCTTTTCCTTGTGTTAATTGAGCAAACTTTAATGACTTTCTTTAATTTTTAGGTTTCACAACAGGAGGATGACCTAATCGAGAATGACCTCCTTATCACCCTGGTCCAGGAGCGAGTCCCGTTGTGGGACACCCGGGATCCACTGCACTCGAACAACATCACGATCCGGCGGTTATGGAATGAGGTGGCCCAAGCGATGTGGGATGGCTGGGACAACGCCACGACACGGGTCCGAGCTGCATTTGGTAAGTATTGCACTGCAGTGTGAAGCAGCAGAGACCTTGGCCGTGCTCACTCGACTGTGTGTGATGAAAGAAACTCTCAGGAGTTTCACTCATCACACACAGTTGTGTGAGCACGGCCAAAAGTCCTTTTTCTGACCACAATTTTTTTTTAAACAGTATCCAAAGTCAAAACACGTTGGCGTTCGATGAAGGACCGCTTCAACAAGGACCTGCGTCAAGAGAGCCGTGTTCCCAGTGGTTCAGGAGCAAGGATCAGACGCTACAAATACCATTGAGTACTGTCATTTTTAAGTCCGGTCCAGAGAACGTAAGTATTTATCACGTGCATTAGGTTGTATTGTATTGCCATAATCTGTATTTTTACATTCCACAGGATTTTGCGTCTGGTAAATTTTTGATAGTAATTTTCTTTTTCCTTTTTTCACAGCACATACAGCACTACTGTTGGCCCAGGTTCTGGAGCGGTCCTTCATCCGACAGCCACGGCCTGTCCCAGCCATCAAGCAGCGCAGTAGCAAGTGGGCCTTCCACACTAACTGGAGACAAGGGAGCTGGTCCATCAGGTCTTCCCCTTTCGCAGTCCTCTTCCACTGCCCCCTTTTTTTGGGGCTCCTCCCGGCAGCGACAATGGGCTTCAGACAGGTCACTCATGCCTGAGTTTTTGCACTTGAGCTCGGTTTTACACGACGCAATCAAGGCTTTGGGTGACCGAATGGATGTTTCACATAACCTCTTGAATGCACATATCCAGGAGGTCAGCAAAAGCCTTGATCAAGTGAAAGCTGACCTCCAGAGGCCAGCACATCATTTTTTTAATCAAATTGAGCAGGGCATGTCGGAACACCTTACTCCTGATCTCCAGCTGAGTGTCATGCAGGCCTGCAATGCTGCTTACGTGCAGGCTATGCAGCAGAGTCGGTATTTCAGGCAGACAGTGGGGGCATATACACCTTTGCCTTCACTGTCACGATTGTCCTCAATGCCGACCTCTGCTGCATCCCACTGCACGGCCACCTCAATTCCTTCCACAGCCGGACACCACTACAGCACCACCACCATGCCGAGTGCAGTTGGACATCCCACTGCCACCACCATGACATCCGCTGCTCCTGCTTGGACCTCCTCCACTGACACCACGATGCAGCAGGACCCTGGCATGGCCTTCCGTACCGCCACCTCCACGATGCAGCAGGACCCTGGCATGGCCTTCCGTACCGCCACCTCCACGATGCAGCAGGACCCTGGCATGGCCTTCCATACCGCCACCTCCACGATGCAGCAGAACCCTGGCATGGCCTTCCGTACCGCCACCTCCACGATGCAGCAGGACCCTGGCATGGCCTTCCGTACCGCCACCTCTGACAGGTCACCCGCCACGCCATATGAGCCCACCAAGACCTCCCCCAGCCAGGCAAACCAAAAAAAAACTGAAAAAAAACAGAGGACTCTTAGCATTCCTCCCCCTTCACCTCCCAATGTGTCTGTAATGTCAGGTTGGTCTCACCCTTCCAGTGCGTCTCAAGCCTCTCATGTGTCAAGCCCCATCCCCGAACTTCCAAACCCTTCTAGTTTCATTGCCCCTTCTCCTGCCACCTCTGCGTCGTCCACGGTTAGCCAGGCCTCAGTTCTTCACACCCCCCGTTTACATCACTCAACCCCAAGCCGGCGCAGTAAAAAAATAATTTTTTGAGTTGTTAACAAAATAAAAAAAGTTTGATTTGCCACAATTATGTTTGGTTTATTGTGTCTTCTGCCACCGGCAACACACACCGTGCGCCAAGAAACTTCGCCACACACTTACTTTTTGGGCCACATCATATCTCAACTAGCTAAAAATAAAAAGACTGCAGCTTTCTGTGTTTTTAGTATACAGATATGAGGTGGCCCAAAAAATATTACATGTATCTCCATAATCTCTTTTTGTATGTGCCTAGTGGGCAGTCTGAAGAGAAAATGGTGGAAATACAGTGCAGACCTCTACTGAACAGGTCAGGTGTTAAAAAACTCATTAGTTATGACACCTGACCTGTTGAGTAGAGAACTGCCTTGTATAACCGCCATTTTATCTTCTTTATACATAATCTATTACACCCAAATTGAGGGGACAATGGTGGTCACACACTACATATCTATGCTCACCTGCACAGGTGTCAGAAATAGTGAATTCATGAGTCTGTATATGTTTATCATGAATTCATTATTTCTGACACCTGACTTGATGAGTATAGATAGTGTGACAGTGATTGTCTCTTCAGTTTTGTCCAATGGAAACAGGAGAAGAGAATCATGATGCAATGACGTCAACAAGCTTACCAATAAAGCAACATGGCTGCCATTACTAGCAGTATGTGGCCAGTGTTTTATATCAGTATTTGTAAGCCAAATCAAGGAGTGGAACAATTAGAGGTAAATTATGATATTAACATAATAACTAGCACCTATGCTTTTATCACCCACTCCTGGTTTTGGATTACAAAAACTGATATTAAATACAGATCAAATACTGCCAGTTTTAGGACAGCCTTGGTTTGGAGAGGAAAAAGATAGGAGACACGGTCAACACAAACAAAACTAAAGTTTATTAATGAGACATATTATTATCATTGTAGAAAATTACTGGTACAGATGTAATTACAACAGGACATTTACACAACATTGTCCTGCCATGACATACGTCCAATATCTGAATCAAAAAAGGCAGCAAATTGGTCCCGCATGTGACCAACGGCTGCAGTTGACCGCAGCGGGTGATGCTGGAAATCGGGCAGTGGGTGTGCAACTGGTTCATCCAGTTCAATGTTGGGTTGCTCCTTAACCATTATATAATTGAGCAGAACCACACAGGCTTTGACCACCTCGTCGACTGTTTCCACTTTTAGATTTATGGCTGATGCAAGAATGCGCCATTTAGCGACCAGAATGCCAAAGGTACACTCTACTGTTCTTCGGGCCCTGGTCAGTCTGTAGTTAAAAATCCTTCTAGTGTGGTTCAAGTCCCGACTGGAATAGGGCTTCAGTAGGTTTTCACACATCTGAAAGGTCTCATCCCCAACCATAACAAATGGCATCGGTGGACCTTGAGTGTTGGGGAGAGGTTGTGGCGGTGGAAAATTGAAATTTTTGCCATACACACGGCAGCCCATATCCGAGTTCTTGAAAGTCTGGGAATCTTTGCCACGGCCAAAAGCACCAATGTCCACGGTGATGAAGCAACAGTTCACATCGGCTATTGCCATGAGTACAACAGAAAAATATTTTTTGTAATTGAAGTACTCCGATCCTGTTCTGGCTGGTTTGATAATGCGAATGTGCTTTCCATCCACCGCTCCTAAACAGTTGGGGAAATCACACACACTCCAGAATTGTTCCGCAATTTCAAGCCACATGTCGACGGTGGGTAGGGGTATAAACTCATCCTGGAGTACATTCCCCAAAACCCGGCAGTCCAAAACACTAAATTTGGACTGTCATTGGTTTAGATATTGAACGTACCTTAATGTAACCAGCAGACGTTCCTCGGGTGGAATCGCTCTACGGAGCTGGGTGTCCTGTCTCCGTATGGCTCCTTGGACACGAGCAAGCAAATCCCGGAACGAGTCTTGTGACATTCGTGTGTATTCCTGGAATTTCTCCGGGTTGGCATTAAGCTTGGCATAGAGCGTGTGATAGGCTCCACGGCTCTCACGTAGTTCGATAATGGGGTGCCTCCAAAAACGCCTACGTTGTCTCCTCCATCTTTCGCGATTTCTGTCTTGCTCCCAAGCAAAAGCACAGGCAAGAAACAGCTTGAAGCTGAAATCCAGGTTGAAATAAAAGCTCTCCATGCGAAGATCCATCATGACACAGGATACAGTAGCAAACTGTTAAAATTTCAGTAGCCCTACGGTCTATATATAGAGATCCCATAATACACGCCCTCTGTAGTCCCATTGGCGGTGTCTGGTTATCTTGATTTTTCTCTTGTGAAATCTCTCATCATGCGCACCAAAAACGCAAACGCAGGAAAAAACGCATGTAAACGTGTGCAAACGCGTCATTTTTTAACCGCATGCGACAACACATGCGTCTAAAAAACGCCGCGTTTGTACGCGTTTATATGCGTTTTTTTCACCACTTGCGGATGCGTTTTAAACGCTGCGGATTTAAACGCAAATGTGAAACTAGCCTTACGCCAGCGTCATTTTTTTAATTGCTTTTATTTTGTTTAGGATGTTGGGACTAAAAGTTTAGAATCAATTTTCCATCAAAGTTTCCAAAAATCAGACCTACAAGCCTATTCAGGTTTGAAGTGGCTTTGAGGGTCCTATATGTCTTAAAACCACCAAAAGTAATACTATTTTAAAAACTGCACCACTCAAAGTATTCAGAATCACATTTAAGATGTATTTTAACCCTTCAGTTGCTTTACGGAAATTAATGTAAAGTGTATTGAAAAATTACATTTTTTTTTATTCAAATCTTGCTTTATCCTTACATTTTTCATTTTCACAAGCTGTCATGAGAGAAAATGCACTCAAAAATTTCTTACACAAAACAAAATGAGCACAAACCCTGTAGTAAGTAAATGAATAAATAGTAATAATACAGGTAAATATCATAAGGCACTTATTGAACACTGTTTTTGATTTAAAAAAAAAAAGCGTTAAAGCCATCCTCCCGCAACAAGGTGTACCCCAATCGGGACGGTCCTAACACTTGTAGTTCACCTCACTACTTGCCAGCAAACGTAAAAATAGATAACGACAGAGCAGGACCCAGACCTGAGTGTTCAGACACCTGGCCATGGAAAGCTATATAATGCCATGTCACATATAATATACCGTATTTTTCGGACTATAAGACGCACCGGATCATAAGACGCACCTAAGTTTTAGAGGTTGAAAATAGAAAAAAAAATGTTTGAAGCAAATAACGGGGTAAAATATTTAATAACATAAATAACATAATATTTCACCAATGGAAATGTAAACAGAACTCAGCAGCAACATTAACAACCATTACTGATTTAAGTACAGAAACTCTTCAGTCATCAGGGAACCCCAAGAACTCCTCCTCATCACTACTGTCCATATTTAGGAAGCTCGGTTCCTCAGAATCACTAGTATCACTGTCTTCACTCTGTTCATAGAGGATATCATCTTCAGAGCCATCTAAGGCATTGCTGATGCTACATTTTTTGAAGGACTTCACAATGGTTTCATCCTTAACGGACTGCCATGAGGTTTTCACCCACTCACAAACTTGGGTGATTGTGGGCCTCTTCATTCGTCCAGTTGGTGTCAGATCATGGTTTCCAGCAGCCATCCATTTATTCCACTCTTCTCTCATGAAAATTTTAAATGGCTTGTTGATGGAAACGTCCAAAGGTTGCAACTGACTGGTAAGCCCCCCAGGAATTACGGCAATATGGGTTTTCTCTTCTTTAAATCTCCTTTTTGTGGCTTCAGTGATATGTGCCCTAAACTGGTCCAGCACTAATAGAGCAGTTTTTGGACCACACTTTTTCTATCCATATCTTCATGCCATTTTCATCCATCCATCCCTTGTCGTCAACGTGAACAATGACTCCTTTTGGGATTGTCTCTTTTGGCATGGTTTTTCTCTTGAAAATCAGCAGTGGAGGCAATTTGGTGCCATCTGCACAGCAGGACAACACAACGGTATAATGGGTTTTCTCATGCCCTGACGTCTTCACGGCTATAGTTTTGGCACCTTTCACATCAACCGTTTTGTTTGACGGAACATCGAAGGTCAACGGGACTTCATCCATGTTCCCAATCTGAGTCATTTCATATCCATTTTTCTTTCTTGCTTCCAGTACAAATTTGTGAAAAGACACAATCTTGGTTTCGTATTCTTTAGGCATTTTTTGTGCAATCCTAGTTTTTGTGTGCATAGCAAGGCCACATCGCTTCATAAATCTATAGCACCATGATGGTGATCCTGTGAAGTCCTGAATGCCTTTCTCTGCAGCAAGACGTTTAGCTTCATAAATGATCATTTTTGTCGATACAGAATATCCATTGTTCCTGTGACGTATGATCCACTCTTTCACATCCACTTCTAAATGTGGCCACTTTGCAGCATGCCCACGAAAATATTTTTTATCTTTGTCCATTTTTTGTAGCTGATCCTCCTGTTTCCTCCATGCCCGTATCATTTTTTCAGTTGGAGGTGGCCCGAAGTGTCTCTCCGCTGCCCTGTTCCCATGTTCTTTGGCGTACTTCACTACCTCCAGTTTAAAAGGGATTTTATATGAAATCCTTCTCTGCTTTGACATCTTTCCAGAAGAGTAAGGTAACGTATCTTTCTGCAAGAAAATACAAAATTATGGTATCAGTACGGTACTTTGTCCTGCTGCTGACACTGTTATGGTGGGGATCTGTTGCTGGAGGGCCATAGGTAGTGCTACGCTCTTGTAGCGCCCCCACCGCCGCAGGGCCGAGGGGTACCCGGTACCGGGCCTACGGGTCTCTGCTTATGGGGTTGTCACGGCGGCTAGGCCCCGGTCCGTGACCCTGCCGTGGGACGCACAGTGAATGATAGGTGTGGATGTTGGTAGTGGGGGTGCGGTGCAGTAAATAACGAGGACACCAGGTTGCAGTCTCTTTACCTCTTTACTGTAGATCTCTGGGTCCACAGTCCAGCATACGGTTCACCAGGCTGCGCAAGTCCGGCCGGTCCAATGGCACCTCCAGAGTTCTCTTCACAGGTGGAAATCGGTGCCTTCCTTCTAGCGCTATGTGTTGCGGTCCTTCCCTGCTGTGCTTACGGAAAGTCCCCACAACCGTTGTGTCTGTTTCTTAAGTTCCCTCACAACTCGATTAAATGATGTTCTTCTAATCCTCCGTCCCTCCCTGATGTTATGGTTGGGACGGCACCCGTTTGACGGGTAGGCTCGGAGCTCTTCCGGGACCCTAGAGTCGCCCCTCTCCACAAGGTGCCCCCCAAGACTTCATAGGTGATTTGTGTGAGACAGCCCGCCTTAGACTGACTGTCCTGCCACTGTTTAGAGTATTGCTTGAAGCTGAATGTTATAATACTCCCTCGGCGTTCCGGCCACCGGTAGTGCGCCTCAGTAGGGTGTTGCTCCGGTCTTACAGCACGACCCCTACTGGTATTCTCCTATTGCTTGATCTCGTTTCTCACTCAGCACAATCTATCTCGCTTCTAGTCCTTTCTTGGGCCCCGCCGCTTCCCGGAGCTGGCGCGGGCCCGTTACGTTCTTTCCAATGCCAAGCCTCTGTCAGGATCCCACCCCTGACAGAGACCCTACTGTATCTTCCCCTACAACACCCTCTGCCACAAGGTGTTGCCTGGTTCCAACCCAGTCAGCTTTCTGAACTAACTTCCTGCCTGACCCCCAGTTTACCCACTATGGTGGGGAGTGGCCTAATGAATAGCACCCTTAGCTCCCCCCGGAGGCCCAGCTGTGAAATGTATTGGTGTCTGTGATACCTGATCAGATGAACTCCTTCAGTGCCATCGGACGCACCGTAGCTCCCCATAGTGGCGGAGCCACAGTACTGCAACGACCAGGACTCTGGGGCGCTGCACTCCCCCCTGGTTAAACACAGTACTCCGGGACTGGGAAGAAAACAACAATACAAGTTAGCAAAAAGACATACAATTTTGTTGAGTGCAATAACAATAAGCATATTTGAACAGAGCTTCCCTTTATGGGAGGTGAGGACACTTGAACGTTACAAACATGGTAAAATATCATAGCAACATGCTATAATTAACTTTTCTTACCCAACCGGGTATTCTACTAAGTGCAAAAATTGTTGAACAATAATTTAACTTCGCCTTTAAGGACATACACTCTTAATCCACTAAAGACCTTCCTATAATCACATTATAAGGTATTTTAACTTTTTCATTCTCCTTCTTTAAATCTGCAGGACCGCCTGTCCTATCGGCACCAGACCTACTGCCTCTCCTTTCTGTTACAGGACCGCCCCGTTCAGCCAGGGCCTACTGCCTTTTCAACTACTATACACAGTATAGAACATAACATTACTTTCAGTTTAAGAGCACTAAGTCATCTCTACATGACTCCTATGAGGACTCAGGGTTTACCTTCTATCCTAACTATCTATCAGCATTATCAAAAACATTTTCTATCGAACATTAAACCTTCTCATTATCTTTCTTTCTTTCATGCATGCTGGACACCACATCTATCCCTACGGGTCCACTGCATCCTTCTTCTATCTTTCACCTTTTACTTCTCAGAGCACATCATCAGTTTTTCTTCACATTTAACTAATTAAACACATATAACTTTCTCATGTAAACATTATCATCACTTTCTTTGGTCAAGACATTATTGCTTCCAATCTTAAAGCAATATCACGGTTTAAGCGCAACAAATGAACATCCCCTTTAAGAGGGGACCAAGCCTTTATGAGGTAGCACGCCTTCTCAAGCTACCAGTCCATACTCAGCAAAGGTTCCAGTGTGGTATCTTCACAAAGAGTCCTTCTTTAAGTAAAACCAGTAAGAAGCCCCTTTAAGAAGGTGCAAACTATTTACAAGGAGTTTGTATCATGCATTGTTCATGATCCAGCAGTTCTTTCAGTGATGAATAAACAGGAAACAAAACAAAAAGCAGAAGAAGGGATCCCGGGTAAACAAAGGGATCCCTTTAAGAATAACCCAGGTCGGGTTTAAAGTAGCAAAAAGCAGGGAAACAAACAGTTAACTATGTACAGTTTCAGGTTTCCGAGGTTTAGTTGGACGGCTTCCAGGGCTGCACCTGGCACTTAACCCTTCCTGGCCTGGGAAAAGTGAGGTCCAGGGTTACACCCAGTGCTGGACAAACGCCGTTAATCCGTCTTGCATGTACGGTTAAATCATGCGCAGCTATGGAGGTCTGCGCAGCTTGAGTATGGGCATTTGCTGCAGCAGAGGTAACGGCTGCTGCAAGATCAGTCACTGGAAAGAGGTCAGCAGTTGTGGCACTAGCAGTCACTGGAGTGGTGTCGGTCGTCAGGGCAGGGTCGTCCTTCATACCTGCTTCAGATGCGGTCCCTCCGGTGCCGGTCTGCTCTGCCTCCGCTGGGGTCTGGAACGCTAGCTGCAGGGCCTTGCGCTGCGGCGTTGTCATCTCCGTTTGCAGCATCTTGCTTTCCGGCAGAGCCTTGCTTTCTGGCTTCGGAGCGCTGGAACTTCTTTCTTGCTCCGGACCAGAGGAGGCTGTCGGCAGATGTCTGGTGAGGCTCCCGATGTTGGTCTTCTTCCACCCGGCCTCAGTGCTCAGCTGCGTCCGCAGGAGTTGGTGGATCAGCTCGTCCGCTCCGGTCTGCAGGAGGTCAGCGTCAACTGTGGAGGTCTGGCTGCGGTCCCTCACCGGGTAGCTGGGGGAGTCCTCGGCTCCGACCCCACACTCCGGCTCCTGGCGGCTGGCCATGGCGTCCTCCATGTCGCTGACTCGTTCTTCCTGGTCCTTTTCCCGCTCTCTCCTTCGTGGGCGGTTTCGTTTTCTCTGTCTCTGCCCACCATTGAGGATCAGGAGGCGGATCTCGGCTGCTGACGGACACGTCCTCAAGGGGCCGAGATATTTAGACTGGGCGGCCATTGTTTTTCGCGCTCTTCAGCTTGCCTACGCCCACTCCACGCCCCTCTTCTTCTCCGGCGCTCTCCTCAGCGCTGCAATGGCGGCGGGTTTTGGCGGCAAATGGCGCAGCACACAGTCTCTCAATATAGTACAGTCCAAGCACAACAAATCACAGTTCCAAGGCACACATGACCTGATTCTTCAGGCTTAAGTAGATCCTGTTCGTGACGCCAAGTTGTAGCGTCCCCACCGCCGCAGGGCCGAGGGGTACCCGGTACCGGGCCTACGGGTCTCTGCTTATGGGGTTGTCACGGCGGCTAGGCCCCGGTCCGTGACCCTGCCGTGGGGCGCACAGTGAATGATAGGTGTGGATGTTGGTAGTGGGGGTGCGGTGCAGTAAATAACGAGGACACCAGGTTGCAGTCTCTTTACCTCTTTACTGAAGATCTCTGGGTCCACAGTCCAGCATACGGTTCACCAGGCTGCGCAAGTCCGGCCGGTCCAATGGCACCTCCAGAGTTCTCTTCACAGGTGGAAATCGGTGCCTTCCTTCTAGCGCTATGTGTTGCGGTCCTTCCCTGCTGTGCTTACGGAAAGTCCCCACAACCGTTGTGTCTGTTTCTTAAGTTCCCTCACAACTCGATTAAATGATGTTCTTCTAATCCTCCGTCCCTCCCTGATGTTCTGGTTGGGACGGCACCCGTTTGACGGGTAGGCTCGGAGCTCTTCCGGGACCCTAGAGTCGCCCCTCTCCACAAGGTGCCCCCCAAGACTTCATAGGTGATTTGTGTGAGACAGCCCGCCTTAGACTGACTGTCCTGCCGCTGTTTAGAGTATTGCTTGAAGCTGAATGTTATAATACTCCCTCGACGTTCCAGCCACCGGTAGTGCGCCTCAGTAGGGTGTTGCTCCGGTCTTACAGCACGACCCCTACTGGTATTCTCCTATTGCTTGATCTCGTTTCTCACTCAGCACAATCTATCTCGCTTCTAGTCCTTTCTTGGGCCCCGCCGCTTCCCGGAGCTGGCGCGGGCCCGTTACGTTCTTTCCAATGCCAAGCCTCTGTCAGGATCCCACCCCTGACAGAGACCCTACTGTATCTTCCCCTACAACACCCTCTGCCACAAGGTGTTGCCTGGTTCCAACCCAGTCAGCTTTCTGAACTAACTTCCTGCTTGACCCCCAGTTTACCCACTATGGTGGGGAGTGGCCTAATGAATAGCACCCTTAGCTCCCCCCGGAGGCCCAGCTGTGAAATGTATTGGTGTCTGTGATACCTGATCAGATGAACTCCTTCAGTGCCATCGGACGCACCGTAGCTCCCCATAGTGGCGGAGCCACAGTACTGCAATGACCAATACTCTGGGGCGCTGCACTCTTGTACAGAACAACACCCCCCCCAAGGTGAACATCTGCAAGGAGTTTGTATGTTGTCCCCAGGTTTGTGTGGGTTTCCTCCGCATTCTCAGCTTTCCTCCCACACTTCCAACACATACAGATAGAGATATTGTGAGCCCCAATGGGGACAGTGATGATAATGTCTGTAAAGTGCTGTGGAATAGGATAGTCCAATATATGGTACCATAGGCAATGCATAAAAAAAAATACGGTAATACCGATACCGTAATTGACCACTAACTCTGTGGTAATTTTTCTGTTCACCGTATATGTGAGTTTTTTTTAACAAGCTGGAGTTTTTATTGGTATCAAATTGTGGTATGGTACCGTACTTATGGTTTTCAATCACTTTTTTTATGTGGTGTGATGAAAAAGAAGCGTGTGTACAGATATGTTGTATTTTTTGATGGGTTAAAAGGGTTTTTCTGGCACCGTTTGCTTCTGGATTGGGAAGTGGGTAGTGCTGACATCCTACCATCAAAGTCAACCAACCAAGGCACCTGCATGACACTGTAGTTGTCAATCATGCATCTGTCCACATATGAATGCAGTTCACCTCCCAATGCAGGAGTACTGTAAACACTACGGTATAAAGGGAACCTGACAGCTGATACATGCTACCGTAATCCACGGACAGCATGTATCAGACACTGGCTGTATGATCTACCGTAAGCCAGGTATGGTATGCTTCACTCTGAAATGCTACGGCGTTTCAGAGAAAAACACACTGTACCATACCTTTGGCTTTTCCCCTCCTGCTGCCAATCACTGACAGGTCTCTTCCTGTATGCGCACGCAGGAAGAAAATTGTCACTTATTGGAAGCGGCTGGGGACCTGTCAGACTAGTCTTTAGGTGGCTTTTAAAGTACGGGCTGTTCAATGCATATAGCCAACATGTACGGTATTAGCGTAACAGTGGGCTGTATGACTTTAGCCACTTTTTTTACCTCTGAAATGCTGTGGCATTTCAGAGAAAAAAGTGGCTAAAGTCATACAGCTTGCTACTACACTAATGCACGCTGCCTACGCATTGGACAGCCTGTATTCAGAAAACATATCACCTTTAATACCGTATGTCATAGGTGCCATTTATTGTACCGTATGTCAAGTGCTTTGGAGAACTATGGCTATGTTTCCACGTTCATTCAGGAAACTCAGCGCTTTGGACGCAGCGGATGCCCTGCTCCGCCCAAAGAACCGCTCCTGTTGTATGCGCGGTGATTCCGAATGTGTTCATTGAGCACATGCGGAAGCACTGCATCGTATTCATTGACTGACTGATATTTACGATATCTTGCGGAGATGGAGCGTCTCCGCAAGATAGACATGCTGCAGTCTATAAAGACGCGCCCCATGTCCGGATACACATGTGGATACATGCATAGTGGAGACGGGATTTCATATCCAGATCACGAGCCGCAGTGACAACAGTAGCTGAGACAAGGCCAGTACTTCACTGCAGCACGTGACCGGATGTGAGACCTCCTACTTCCTGTTTAGGGTGGCCGCAGTATACGAACTACAGCGGCTGCGAGACCTCCTCGACTCCACTGGCGACTCCCACACTGCGGCTCCGCCGGCGGCTCCCGCAGTGGCCCCTGCACCGCTGACAGATAGCGAGTCTGCCGGCGGCTCCCACGCTGCTGCTCCACCGCCAGCGGCTCCCACGCTGCCGCTCCACCGCCGGCGGCTCCCACGCTGCCGCTCCAGCAGGGCCGCTCCAGGACAGACCTTCATGACTCCACAGCTGGCAGTTTCAGCAGGGCCCCTCCACCGTCGGCAACTCAGGTAGTTGCTGTAACACCGCCGGCGGCTCCCGCAGTGGCCGCTCCACCGCCGGCAGCTTTGGCAGCGCTGACGGACCTCCGTGGCTCCCAGCTCCAGCATTTCAGCTCGACCGACGCCGGCTCCCAGCTCCAGCGAACCCCATTTACTATCCCCAAAGGTTTGCATGGAGATTCTGTTACAAATGATAGCGCCCCATTTGTCAAATCTGACATGTATATGTGGCAATATCTTTGGAAGATTTGTAACAAAAGAAACACACCTCTGGCCTACTACCGCTACATTGATGATATTTTAATCATCTGGACGGAGTCTGAGCAACAGCTAAAGACGTTCCATGAACAGATTAATCAATTTCATCCTACCATCACCTTAACACTCAACTACTCCTGCACTGAAATTAACTTTTGGACACCATCATTAAGCTGCAGAACAATGAAAGACATCCCTGTATCAGAAGCCAGTCGACCGTCCAACATACCTTAAATGGGACAGTTTCCATCCAAAACACATAAAAAACTCTATTGTCTACAGCCAAGCCATCAGATACAATTTTATATGTTCTAATCACATGGATAGAGACAAATACCTTGGTCGCCTCAGAAAGACCTTTTTGAAGGTCTTTCAAGGCTACGATCCAAGAACAATTCAAATCCAAATTACAAGAGCCACCAGAATATCAAGGAATCACCTGCTACATAACAAAGCTAAAGAGGAAAATAACCGGTTACCTCTAGTAGTCACCTACAATCCAAATCTGGAGGCGCTAAGGGGAGCTGCACAGAAATTAAAACCTTTACTACAAAAAGATGCCCGCTTACAATCCATTTTTCCACACCCCCCACTACTGTTTTTAGGCAGCCCCCAAATCTAAGAAGCATCATTGTCAGAAGCTCCCTGTCCTCTCCAACAGTTGCAGGAACCTTTCCTTGCAACCAGAAAAAATGTGAAACCTGTCTATTTATAATGACCACGGACAAGATAAAGATCCCCAATTCACATCAGAACTACAAGATACCAGGACTTTTCAGCTGCGTCACTTCTAATGTGGCGTGCCTAATTATTTGTACTAAATGTCCAACTGGGGGTCTGTATGTGGGGGAGACAGGGCAAAAGCTTTGAACAAGAATGAATTCTCATCACCATACAATAAGAGAAAAAAGAATGGCTCTACCTGTGGCAATACATTTTTGTCTCCCCGATCGTAGAATTATGGACATGAAATTTATAGTATTAAAAGGTAGCTTCAAATCTCAGAGAGACAGAAGAGTCTGGGAATATAAGTTGATGATGACCTTTGACACACTCAGTGCAGGAATGAATGTGTCACATGGATTTATGTCTTTTTACATCAGCTAAGGAATTTGCTCCTCAGACCATGTGGGGTCACCATAACATAGAACCATGCGGTGAATTTAACCGTGAGCACTGCTAGCGTAGGTGCACGGGTAGGCTCCCACACCCTATAGCTAATCAATGTAACAAACCCGGCACTCAACTTCAGTATGGATGCTGAATGATTTATTGTGTAGTATCAACAATAAAACGTTTCGGTCTTGCGGACCTTCCTCAGTTACTAATTGTGAGGTAAGTAGGGAGTAAACTTCCTTGCCAATAGAGCCCTATTGGAATCACTTATTATCCAGAAACGCTCCTGGTTTCAGCTTTAAAGATGTAAAATAATAAAGGACAGAGTCCTAGTGAGCCAAGAGGCGCCGTATGGCGTTCTCGGGTGGGCGTGGCTAAAGGCCGGTATGGTGGGGCCGCTGAAATGATCCGCAGATTACCTGTGGTGTGTCCGGGTATAGACGCGGTGTCCACCGCTAGTCTTAATCGTCTGCCGGTTTACTCCCTACTTACCTCACAATTAGTAACTGAGGAAGGTCCGCAAGACCGAAACGTTTTATTGTTGATACTACACAATAAATCATTCAGCATCCATACTGAAGTTGAGTGCCGGGTTTGTTACATTGAATAACATAGAACCAGACCCCAATCAGAGGACAATAAAACATTCACTCCTTATCTATGAAGTGTTCCAATATTTATGGACATGACTGCTTATCACTCACATAATGGTAATTCTGCTTAACGTCACCTGTCTTATCTATGACATTTTTTGCTGTGCAGTGTTGTGCATAAATATGTGATTCTTCAGAATTTCTTTTAGTCTATGCCTGATGAAAAGACCTGAGTAGTCTCGAAAGCCTGCAATTTGTTACCATCTTTTCAGTTAGCCATTAAAAGGTATCAACCACTGAGGACTCTCAATCCTAAATATTTTTCAGAAACACACCACAAGTGACACCATTTTATAAGCTACACATCTCGAGAAATTCACCTAGGGGCGTAAAGACCTTTTTGGACTGACTTCAGTGCTTCACAAAAGGTCTTAACTTTGGAAAGTGAAACATATTTTATTTATCTCAAATACGATAGTACCCCATACATGGTCATACACTAAGGTTTGGGAACATTGAAGGGAGGATGGAGCGCCATTTGGCTTTTGGGGGATAGATTTTCCAGGAGTGGATTGTGGGCTCCATTTGCAGACCCCTAAGGTGCCATAACAGCAGAAAATACCCCCAAAGTGACTTGGTTTTGCAAAATATACTTAGGCCGAGGTCACACTTGCGTGTGCAATGCGAGAAACTCACGCATCAATAACCGGCACTGCTGCCAGCACTCGGGATCGGAGTGTTCAGCTGAATAGAAATACATGTAGCCATACGCTCCAGTCCCGAGTGTCGGGTATTGATGCGATAGACTTGTGAGAGTTTCTCGCAGTGCACACCCAAATGTGACCCCGGCCTTAAGGAAATCATCTGCAGGTGTAATTACTATTTTGAAACCACTGATGTTTTCCAGAAATTAGTGCACAGTAGACATTGCAGAGTGAAATTACAAATTTGCCATTTTAACCGCTTTCCGACATCGGGCGTAATAATATGCAGATGTCGGACACCCTAACTTGGATGTGGGCTACGGCAGTGAGCTCACATCTTTTCTGGCACATGTCAGATGTTTTGAACAGCTAACATGTGCCGCTAACAGCCACAGGAAGAATTGCGATCCTCCCGTGACTGTTAACCCATTAAATGCTGCTGTCAAACTCTGACAGCTGCATTTAACACGTGCTTTCGACAAGCGTGACGGAAATCCGCCCATCGGTGACCCCGTCACGTGATTGCTGGTCACGATGGGTTGGCATGACAACTAAAGGTCTCCTGCAGAACTCTATGGTTGTCACTGCCGGATTGCTATGAGCATCGCCCGGTGGTCGGCGCTCATAGAAAGTGAGTAATTCTGCTACATACAGGCAATCTGATCATTGCCTGTATGTAGCAGAGCCGATTGGGTTATGGCAGCGTCTAGTCTCCCATCGAGACTATTAAAGCATGCCAAAAGTAAAAAAAAGTTTTAAAAAATATAAAAAAATGAAAGTTCAAATCCCCCCTTCACCCCATTCAAAATAAAACAATAAAAAAAAATCAAACATACACATATTTGGTATCGCCGCATTCAGAATCGCCCAATCTATCAATGAAAAAAGGGTTATCCTGATCACTAAACGGCGTAGCGAGAAAAAATGTCAAAATGCCAGAATTAAGTTTTTTTTGGTTGCCACTGCATTGCATTAAAATGCAATAATGGGTGATCGAAAGATCATATCTGCACCAATATGGTATCATTAAAAACATCAGCTCAGCATGCAAAAAATAAGCCCTCGCCCAACCCAAGATCGCGAAAAATGGAGACGCTACGGGTATTGGAAAATGTTTGTTTGTTTTTAACAAAATTTGGAATTTTTTTTCACCACTTAGATAAAAAAGAACCCAGACATGTTTGGTGTCTATGAGCTCGTAATGACCTGCAGAATCATAATGGTAGATCAGTTTTAGCATTTAGTGAACATAGTAAAAAGCCAAACAAAATACAACTGTGGGATTTTTTTTGTAATTTCACCGCAATTGGAATTTTTTCCCCAGTTTTCAGTACATGATATGTTAAAACCAACGGTGTCATTTAAAAGTACAACTTGTCCTGCAAAAAACAAGTCCTCACATGGCCATATTGACAGAAAAATAAAAAAGTTATAGCTCTGGAAAGAAAGGGAGCAAAAAACGAAAACGACAATACCTCCGGTCATGAAGGGGTTAATGTCCATCTTGTGTTTTGGAGACACGCACCCCATAATTTAAGTGGATTGTTCAGGACTTAAAGGGACACTGTCACCTGAATTTGGAGGGAACAATTTTCAGCCATAGAGGCGGGGTTTTCGGGTGTTTGATTCACCCTTTCCTTACCCGCTGGCTGCATGCTGGCTGCAATATTGGATTGAAGTTCATTCTCTGTCCTCCATAGTACACGCCTGCGTAAGGCAAGATTGCCTTGTGCAGGCATGTACTACGGAGGACAGAGAATGAACTTCAATCCAATATTACAGCCAGCATGCAGCCAGCGGGTAAGGAAAGGGTGAATCAAACACCCGAAAACCCCGCCCCTATGGCTGAAAATTGTTCCCTCCAAATTCAGGTGACAGTCCCTTTAACAGTTTATGACCTCTCTCAATATGAGATCGGTGGAGGTCTAAAACCTGCTTCGGCAGTGGACCAAACTCTGCAATGAATGGGTGGAACACAACAGTCATGTTCATCGGCTGGTATGGGTGATCGTTTTAGCATATTGTGGATGCAATTGACAGATTGCTGTTTGGGGCTAAGAAAACCCAGTGATAATGATACACATTGGTACCAATGACAGAGTCCTGGAGAGATAGAGAAGGTCCTTTAAATACGATTTGAGAGAACTAGGAGAGAAGCTGAAGTACAGGACCTCCAAATTGGTATTTTCCGAAATACAGTCAGGAAGGAAAGGTTTGGTTTCTTGAAGAACTAGGCTGACTCCTTTGTCAGCTACAGGCTCTACGGTAGGAATGGGCTGCACCTATGAAACTCTTATGTCAGCTACAGATTATGAAAGTTATTTTTATGTACTACTTTTTGATCACTTTTATCCTATATTTTTTCTTTCAGTAACATGAATCGCTGTATTTTTGGCTTTTTTAAATTACTTTTTACAGTGTTCACAGCAAGGGTTAAGTAATGGGACAGCTTTATAGATTAGGCCATTCTTGACAAAATACCAGTTATGTGTACTTTTTTGTTTACTCTATTTGTTTTTTTCAGAAAAACAACATTTTAAAATTGTTCTATTGCTGGGTGCCAAAGAAAAAATAGTTCAGACAGTTTACTGCCTCCAGATTTCTAAAACAGATGATAATAATACAGAGTTGAAGCGATGACACAGTGGAGAAAAAAAATTTCCATTTTTAATGGATATACAGTACAACCCCAATTTAAAAAATGGGATTCTGTGTAAAATGTAAAGAAAACAAGAATGCAATGATTTGGAAATCTTTCAAAGCCATATTTAAACAGAACAAAGAGGTTAAACAACATTTTCCATTTCATTTGAAAGAAGTAACTCATTTAGAAACTGATAGGAGCTGCACATCTCCAAAAAAGTTGCAACAGAGGTAAAAAAAAAAAAAAAAGTTGAAAAGTAAGTGGTACTAATGAAAAATAGCTGGAGGGTCAGTTTTCAAATAAGTCTTTCAGAAGCAAAGATGGTCAGAGGTTCCCCAAACTATATAAAATTTCCTCACCGTAAAAATGAAAAAACTGGACAAATCCATATGCTCAAGGGACAAAGCCAATGGTCAATATTGGATGCTTGTGATCTGCAGGCCCATAAATGGCACCACATTAAAGACAGTCATGATTAAAACATAAAAATACCTTCATATATAGCAATAATAATAATTAATATGAAAAAAGAGATGCAAAGTTAAATAATAAAGAGAGGGTGCTATATCAGCAAGCACAATAAATGAGAGCACAGAGAACGAAGCTAGCCAAAAAAATATGCACACCTAATATAGTGTATTCAATTTATTAAATATGAAGTGCCATGTTTAAACAATTAAAATCCAAGATGACTGACATACTGCATACACAAATATCATCAAAATGGTTATCCCATCAGAAAAGGATATGATATGAAAAAATATGTATGAGGGGGCTTACACCCATAACAACTGGCCATGGTAAATATAACATACGTCACGTAGTGGTAAGGGACTGTGGGCGCCGACCTGATCCGTCGAACTAGGGGGCGCTCTAGTCCCCCTGAAGGTGGAGACGCCGGGGCCATGTGCCTTGCTATGCTCCTAGCTTAACTCTTCTCTGTTCCTCTGTTCCCTCCCTCACCCAGAGAGGTGTGAGGCCGAAGTGTATAGATTTACACTAACGAGACAGACAGGTGTAAATTAAAGCTACAATCATACAAATACACTCACAAAACAGAACACAGGGGAGGGATAGGTAGGAGAAACCAAATACGTGAGGATAAGGATACACACGCAAACCAACGCCATGCAGCAATCTCCATAACTACTTCAATCATGAACTACTCCTCCAACACCAAACCAGGCAGTAAGAACTATCACTGGCATTGTCAGAAGCAAGGAGGAGGGTTCTTACACCTGCTGGGAGTAACAAACTCAGATCAGCTGATACAACCCAAGACCGAGTACTACAGTGTCACAGGTTTACCATGACAGATAGGAGCTAGAAGACCGCAGCATGTGATTTCTCCTACTCTTGCATTTCACCTTCATATTAAACAGTGCAAGTTTCTGTTAGCAGTGAAGGGGTTAATCTGCTCAGTTGAGAGCTCCTTCAAGCTTCCTGCGTTGAGGCTCAGCTGTTCGCTATTAACCATTCCCATCTCCTATATAATCTGGACCCTGGCTAGTACTCATTGTCAGAACAAGCTTTTGCTGCATGGCTGGAGGTTGTTGTTGGTTGATAGAGAAGGCATTTGGTTGATTTATCTGTGACTGTTGCTAGGTTTTGAGTGTAGCATAATTTTCTTTATTCTACTACTTTGGTTTAACCCCATCCTCCACCCCCCGGTGTTTACCTCTGTGTGAGTATACAGTACAGACCAAAAGTTTGGACACAACTTCTCATTTAAAGATTTTTCTGTATTTTCATGACTATGAAAATTGTAAATTCACACTGAAGGCATCAAAACTATGAATTAACACATGTGGAATTATATACTTAACAAAAAAGTGTGAATCAACTGACAATATGTCTTATATTCTAGGTTCTTCAAAGTAGCCACCTTTTGCGTTGATAACTGCTTTGCACACTCTTGGCATTCTCTTGATGAGCTTCAAGAGCTAGTCACCGGAAATGGTTTTCACTTCACAGGTGTACCCTGTCAGGTTTAATAAGTGGGATTTCTTGCCTTATAAATGGGATTGGGACCATCAGTTGTGTTGAGCAGAACTCTGGTGGATACACAGCTGATAGTCCTACTGAATAGACTGTTAGCTGCTTTTTTCTTGCCATAATACAAATTCTAAGTAAAGAAAAACGAGTGGCCATCATTACTTTAAGAAATGAAGGTCAGTCAGTCCAAAAAATTGGGAAAACTTTGAAAGTGTCCCCAAGTGCAGTGGCAAAAACCATCAAGCGCTACAAAGAAACTGGCTCACATGAGGACCGCCCCAGGAAAGGAAGACCAAGAGTCACCTCTGCTTCTGAGGATAACTTTATCCGAGTCACCAGCCTCAAAAATCTCAGGTTAACAGCAGCTCAGATTAGAGACCAGGTCAATGCCACACAGAGTTCTAGCAGCAGACCCATCTCTACAACAACTGTTAAGAGGAGACTTTGTGCAGCAGGCCTTCATGGTAAAATAGGTGCTAGTAAACCACTGCTAAGGACAGGCAACAAGCAGAAGAGACTTGTTTGGGCTAAAGAACACAAGGAATGGATATTAGACCAGTGGAAATCTGTGCTTTAGTCTGATGAGTCCAAATTTGAGTACTTTGGTTCCAACCACCGTGTCTTTGTGCGACGCAGAAAAGGTGAACGGATGGACTCTACATGCCTGGTCCCCACCGTGAAGCATGGAGGAGGAGGTGTGATGGTGTGGGGGTGCTTTGCTGGAGACACTGTTGGGGATTTATTCAAAATTGAAGGCATACTGAACCAGCATGGCTACCACAGCATCTTACAGCGGCATGCTATTCCATCCGGTTTGCATTTAGTTGGACCATCATTTATTTTTAACAGGACAATGACCCCAAACATACCTCCAGGCTGTGTAAGAACTATTTGACCAAGAAGGAGAGTGATTGGCTGCTACACCAGATGACCTGGCCTCCACAGTCACCAGACCTGAACCCAACCGAGCTGGTTTGGGGTGAGCTGGACAGCAGAGTGAAGGCAAAAGGGCCAACAAGTGCTAAGCATCTCTGGGAACTCCTTCAAGATTGTTGGAAGACCATTCCCGGTGACTACCTCTTGAAGCTCATCAAGAGAATGCCAAGAGTGTGCAAAGCAGTCATCAAAGCAAAAGGTGGCTACTTTGAAGAACCTAGAATATAAGACATAATTTCAGTTGTTTCACATTTTTTTATTAAGTATATAATTCCACATGTGTCAATTCATAGTTTTGATGCCTTCAGTGTGAATTTACAATTTTCATAGTCATGAAAATATGAAGAGCTGAATAGAGAAGAGCTGTTTCTGTATGTTCCAGTTCTTAAAACCTGGTTTGTACCAGACGATGTAAGATCTGCAGCCGATGTCGATGTTCTCTGACCCAGGTGGACACCCCTGTCCATGGGTAGTCTTCCTCTGGTTCCTGCTCCAGCTCGGTGATCTCTCTTCCCAGTCGGCCAAACAGTAGAGGTGTGTAACCGGTGGTGCTGTGCCTTCGGTTGTTGTACACCCACACTGACTCAGCTACAAACTCAGGCCACTGAGTTTTTCTGTCTTCTTCCAGTGTCCTTAACAGCTGAATCAGGGTACGGTTGAACCGTTCGCAAGCCCCATTCCCTTGAGGGTGGTAAGGCGTCGTCCGAGACTTCCCAATCTGATACAACCGGTGTAACTCTTCTATCACTTTCCCAAGAAAACAGGTACCTTGATCAGAGTGGATTCACTTCAGACAGCCATATACCTGGATGAAGTTCTTACAGATGGCGTATGCAGCGGATTCGGAGGTCTGGTCTCACTTCGGAATCACAGCGGCAAACTTCGTGAAGTGATCTGTTATCACCAAGCAATGTTCATATCCTTGATGAGTGGGACCAATAGTCACTTCCAGTGGAGCTGAAGTCACTATGGTCTGAGTGGGAGCCCTCTGTTCTGGCGGCTTGGCCAACTCACAGTTTCTACATAGCCAACAGGTCTCCTCTACTACAGCCTTCAATCGAGGATGGTAAACTAACCTTTGCAGCCACTGAAATGTCTTTTCTGGACTGAAGTGAGCTCTTTCATATGCTTCTGTGGCCACCTTTGACAGCAATGCTTTGGGAATCAACGTCTGCCAGGTGACACACAGCTCCCACTGTAGTTGAACTCTCCAACACAATACTCCATTCCTCATTTGTAGTCTTTCACACTGCCACAGCACCTGCAGGGCTCCCAGGGACAGAGCATTTCTTGCCCGTTGGCTGGGTAATCACTTTGTCGACAACCATTGTCTCATTCGAGCAAGATCTTTGTCTTCTTTCTTGTATTTGGACCCACTCGTCACGAGATTGCCCCAAAATTCACTCTCAGGGCACTATCTGCACTTGCTCCAGCGTAGCTGCCACCATCCTAGCAGAATCTCGGAGCTCAGAGACTTCTTCAGCCTCCAGCTTTTCACGTATATCCTGGATCTCCTTTCGCAATTCTTCCACCCATTGGGGTGTAGTAGCCATTATCGCAGATAACTCTCCGCTCCAGACCTTTCCCTTCGGAATTGCCACCCCCTGCTCTTGTTCACACGTGCGTCCTTCACTCCCTACTTCAGAAAAAGTCATGCATGGATTTATCCGCAAGCACTCCCGCAGAGCCTGTTTCAGCAGCACGTCTCGCAAGCCTGTCACTAACTGGTCCTGCAGTACCATGTCAGTAGACCCTATGCCTACACCGTCTTATCTAGCAATGGCAGTGTGGATCTCCTGTAGTGCATTCATGTACTGGGTCACAGTCTCCCTCTCTCTTTGAGCCCAACAAAAACAAGCGCATACGTAACTCCCCTATGGATGTGGGGTCCCCATGAGTCTCCTTCGGAATCTGTAATACTTTGTCAAAGGTATTTCATGCCCGAGGGGGTGGAAGCATGACAGAGTCCCTTGCTTCCCCATCTAAAGCCATCATGGCAACCTCAGCCTCCAGTGCAGGGGTCATGGGGTGCGTCCTCATCATCCCCTAATCCGTTCAGTCCAGCTCCAAAGCATAACATTATTCCCAGTAAACTTCAGGAGGTTATTTAATATTGCCCCCAGGGATATACTGAAACTAGAGCCCCCCCCCCCCCCCACACTGCTTGGTCTGCCGCCTCCGTGCTGTTGAGCGACATCCTGCCGACTACGCCAACTGTAGAATTGCAGGGATCGGGATGTCATCACGTACAGGAGGCAGATCAAGAGTTAACAGATATATTAACAAACGGAAACTCCACACAGGGAGAAAATGAGTATAAGAGAGAGAGTATATCACAATGCTGAAACTGAAGGGATTATTAACCGCCACCCGCCCACCCACCATCCCCCCTCACTCCCTCACCACTCCCCCCTCCTCGAAGACGACATACTCACCCTCCTCCAGCGGTGCCTGCAGCTCCATTGTCCTCAGTGCCGGCAGCTCGTCCTGTGCTCACAGCGGTCACGTGGTACTGCTCATTAAGGTCATGAATATGGACACATATTCATGACCTTAATAAGCGGTACCATGTGACCGCTCACACAGAAAGAAGCTTTGGCGCCGGGAGTTGGGACAGATATGCAGGACAGGGAGTCCGTTCAGCGCGCTGTGAGGAGGGTGAGTATGACGGCAGGGGGAGGATGAAGGAGGATGGGGAGCCACGCATACAAGATGGGAGGGGGGAAGCAGAGCCACTCATACAAGGATGGGAGGAGGGGGAGAGCGGAGCCAGGCATACAAGGATAGGAGGAGGGGGGAGCAGAGCCACGCATACAAGGATGGGAGGAGGGGGAGCAGAGCCACGCGTACAAGGATGGGAGGAGGGGGAGCAGAGCCACGCGTACAAGGATGGGAGGAGGGGGAGCAGAGCCACGCGTACAAGGATGGGAGGAGGGGGAGCAGAGCCACGCGTACAAGGATGGGAGGAGGGGGAGCAGAGCCACGCGTACAAGGATGGGAGGAGGGGAAGCGGAGCCACGCATACAAGGATGGGATGAGGGGGGAGCGGAGCCACGCATACAAGGATGGGAGGAGGGGGGGAGCAGAGCCGCGCATACAAGGATGGGAGGAGGGGGAGCAGAAGTGAGTACTATTGAGGCTCTGACTGCCAGTCAGAGCGACGTGAGCAGCGTGATCAGATCATGTGATCACGCTGCTGACGTCGTTCACTCGCACTGGTGGGGTAGAAGACACCGAAGATTAAGTGCACGGGGGGGGGACAATTTGAGTAGGGATGGGGGGATTTATTATGTTTGGAGAATTTGAGTGGGGATGGGGTTTTTAATGTGTGGGGTGAGATTTGGAGTGGAGATGGGGGATTTAATGTGTGTTAGGAGATTTGAGGACACAATATGAAGAGCAAAGGGGGAGATGGGGAAACAGTACAGGGGAATGGGGGCAAGTATGAGGAAACAATACTGTAATAACTAGATGGGCATTTCCTGAAGGAAATACATGGTGCTTGAACAGCGCTGCCAGCTTTACAGCAGCACTTTTCACACACGGGACCAGGGGGGCCACTTACTTTTCCACACCCGGGACCGGGGCGCACTTACTTTTGCACACGGGGCCGCACTTACTTTTGCACACGGGGCCGGGGGCGCACTTACTTTTGCACACGGGGCCGCACTTACTTTTGCACACGGGGCCGGGGGTGCACTTACTTTTGCACACGGGGCCGGGGGCGCACTTACTTTTGCACACTGGGCCGGGGGCGCACTTACTTTTGCACACGGGGCCGGGGGCGCACTTACTTTTGCACACGGGGCCGGGGGCGCACTTACTTTTGCACACGGGGCCGCACTTACTTTTGCACACGGGGCCGGGGCGCACTTACTTTTGCACACGGGGCCGGGGGCGCACTTACTTTTGCACACGGGGCCGGGGGCGCACTTACTTTTGCACACGGGGCCGGGGGCGCACTTACTTTTGCACACGGGGCCGGGGGCGCACTTACTTTTGCACACGAGGCCGGGGGCGCACTTACTTTTGCACACGGGGCCGGGGGCGCACTTACTTTTGCACACGGGGCCGGGGGCGCACTTACTTTTCACACACGGGGCCGGGGGCGCACTTACTTTTCACACACGGGGCCGGGGGGGCACTTACTTTTCACACATGGGGCCGGGGGGGGGCACTTACTTTTGCACACGGGGCCGGGGGGTGTCATAGTCACTTTATTCTGATGTTTGACTTTGATAAATGATCATGTCCTAAAATGGACACCGTACATTTGCATAGCTGCCATCTTTGGAAGGTCAAGTTGGGGGTAATGGAAAGTTCGCCATTATTTCCTATGGGAAATTTTTTTTTTTAAATGCGATTTAAATAAAATCTACATATCGGATCGACTATAAAAGTCATAGCACACCTGTCCCCACCGAGGCCTTCGAAACGCCGCCTGAACGGGGTCTCTGCGCCGAGCGGTTCGGGCCGCATTAATTGCGGAAAACGCGGAGAAGAATAATAATAACTAGATGGGCATTTCCTGAAGGAAATACATGGTGCTTGAACAGCGCTGCCAGCTGCCAATGAACCTCAGGAGCAAGTCTGGCATGCAGGGCCCTGCCCCTGGGAATCCAATTTGGCCCCTTGGTAGCCACTTTGATGTGCGGGGCCCCTTGTTAGCAACTTTGGCCCCTTGGTAGCCATTTTGGCATGCAGGAATCCTTGGTAGCCACTTTGGAGCACACAGTCTCTCGGTAGCCACTTTGGCCACATCCTCTTATATACAGACATCACTCCTCTATACAGACACCACTCCTATATACAGACACAACTCCTACATACAGACATCCCTCTATATACAGACACCACTACCATATACAGAGATCCCTCTATATTCAGATACCACTCCTATATACAGACATCCCTCTATATACAGACACCACTACAATATAGAAGACATCCTTCTATATACAGACACCACTCCTATATACAGACATCCCACTATATACAGACATCGCCCTATATACAGACACCACTCCTATATACAGACATCTCTCCTACATACAGACATCCCTCTATATACAGACATCTCTCCCTTATACAGACATCCCCCTATATACAGACACCACTTCTATATAAAGACATCCCTCTATATACAGACACCACTCCTATATACAGACACCACTCTTATATGCAGGCACCTCTCCTATATACAGATATCCCTCTATATACAGACACCTCTCCTATATACAGACATCCCTCTATATACAGACACCACTCCTATATACAGACATCCCTTTTTATACAGACAGCACTCCTATATACAGACATCCCTCTTTATACAGACACCACTCCTATATACAGACATCCCTCTATATACAGACACCACTCCTATATACAGACATCCCCTATATACAGACACCACTCCTATATACAGACATCCCTCTATATACAGACACCACTCCTATACACAGACATCCCTCTATATACAGACACCACTCCTATGTACAGACATCCCTCTATATACAGACACCACTCCTATATACAGACATCCCTCTATATACAGACACCACTCCTATATACAGACATCCACTATATAAAGACACCACTCTTATATACAGACATCCCTCTGTATACAGACACCACTCCTATATACAGACATCCCTCTATATACAGACACCACTCCTATATACAGACATCCCTCTATATAAAGACATATCTCCTATATTCAGACATCCCCCTATATAGAGACACCACTCCTATAAACAGACATCCCTCTATATACAGACAACACTCCTATATAGAGACATCCCTATATATACAGACACCACTCCTATATACAGACATCCCTCTATATACAGACACCACTCCTATATACAGACATCCCTCTATATACAGACACCACTCCTATATACAGACATCCCCCTATATACAGACACCACTCCTATATACAGACATACCCCTATATACAGACACCACTCCTATACACAGACATCCCTATATATACAGACATCTCTCCTATATTCAGACATCCCCCTATATACAGACACCACTCCTATATACAGACATCTCTCTATATACAGACATCTCTCCTATATACAGACATCCCTCTATATACAGACACCACTCCTATATACAGACATCCCACTATATACAGACACCACTCCTATATACAGACATCCCTCTATATACAGACATCTCTCCTATATACAGACATCCCTCTATATACAGACACCACTCCTATATACAGACATCCCCCTATATACAGACACCACTCCTATATACAGGCATCCCCCTATATACAGACACCACTCCTATATACAGACATCCCTCTATATACAGGCACCACTCCTATATACAGACATCCCTCTATATACAGACACCACTCCTATATACAGACATCCATCTATATACAGACACCACTCCTATATACAGAAATCCCCCTATATACAGACACCACTCCTATATACAGATATCCCCCTATATACAGACACCACTCCTATACACAGACATCCCTATATATACAGACATCTCTCCTATATTCAGACATCCCCCTATATACAGACACCACTCCTATATACAGACATCCCTCTATATACAGACACCACTCCTATATACAGACATCCCTCTATATACAGACATCTCTCCTATATACAGACATCCCTCTATATACAGACACCACTCCTATATACAAACATCCCCCTATATACAGACACCACTCCTATATACAGACATCCCCCTATATACACACACCACTCCAATATACAGACATCCCTCTGTATACAGGCACCGCTCCTATGTACAGACATCCCTCTATATACAGACACCACTCCTATATACAGAAATCCCCCTATATACAGACACCACTCCTATATACAGATATCCCCCTATATACAGACACCACTCCTATACACAGATATCCCTATATATACAGACATCTCTCCTATATTAAGACATCCCCCTATATACAGACACCACTCCTATATACAGACATCCCTCTGTATACACACACCACTCCTATATAAAGACATCCCCTTATATACAGACACCACTCCTATATACAGACATCCCTCTGTATACAGACACCACTCCTATATACAGACATCCCTCTATATACAGACACCACTCCTATATACAGACTTCCCTCTATATACAGACACCACTCCTATATACAGACATCCCCCTATATACAGATGCCACTCCTATATACAGACATCCCTCTATATACAGACACCATTCCTATATACAGACATCCCTCTGTATACAGACACCACTCCTTTATACAGACATCCCTCTATATACAGACACCACTCCTATATACAGACATCCCTCTATATACAGACATCTCTCCTATATACAGACATCTCTCTATATACAGACACCACTCTTATATACAGACATCCCTCTATATACAGACATCTCTCCTAAATACAGACATCCCTCTATATACAGATACCACTGCTATATACAGAAATCCTCCTATATACAGAAACCACTCCTATATACAGACATCCCCTTATATACAGACACCACTGCTATATACA